>NC_059218.1:50375168-50387668 GCF_020615455.1 Coregonus clupeaformis
TGCGGTGAAGTTGTCCTGTCCCCTTAGAAGAAAAACACCCCCAAAGCATAATGTTTCCACCTCCATGTTTGACGGTGGGGATGGTGTTCTTGGGGTCATAGGCAGCATTCCTCCTCCTCCAAACATGGCGAGTTGAGTTGAGGTCAAAGAGCTCGATTTTGGTCTCATCTGACCACAACACTTTCACCCAGTTCTCCTCTGAATCATTCAGATGTTCATTGGCAAACTTCAGACGGCCCTGTATATGTGCTTTCTTGAGCAGGGGGAACTTGCGGGCGCTGCAGGATTTCAGTCCTTCACGGCGTAGTGTGTTACCAATTGTTTTCTTGGTGACTATGGTCCCAGCTGCCTTGAGATCATTGACAAGATCCTCCCGTGTAATTCTGGGCTGATTCCTCACCGTTCTCATGATCATTGCAACTCCACGAGGTGAGATCTTGCATGGAGCCCCAGGCCGAGGGAGATTGACAGTTATTTTGTGTTTCTTCCATTTGCGAATAATTGCACCAACTGTTGTCACTTTCTTACCAAACTGCTTGGGGATGGTATTGTAGCCCATTCCAGCCTTGTGTAGGTCTACAATCTTGTCCCTGACATCCTTAGAGAGCTCTTTGGTCTTCGCCATGGTGGAGAGTTTGGAATCTGATTGATTGATTGCTTCTGTGGACAGGTGTCTTTTATACAGGTATCAAACTGAGATTAGGAGCACTCCCTTTAAGAGTGTGCTCCTAATCTCTGCTCGTTACCTGTATAAAAGACACCTGAGAGCCAGAAATCTTTCTGACTGAGAGGGGGTCAAATACTTATTTCCCTCATTAAAATGCAAATCAATTGATAACATTTTTGACATGCGTTTTTCTGGATTTTGTTGTTGTTATTCTGTCTCTCACTGTGCAAATAAACCTACCATTAAAATTATAGACTGATCATTTCTTTGTCAGTGGGCAAACGTACAAAGTCAGCAGGGGATCAAATACTTTGGCAACAACTAATAGGGATCCCTAATAAATACAAATACAAATACTCAGCCTTGTCTGAGTAGTAAGTTGGTGTCTCTTGATATCCCTTTGGTGGTGTGGGGGCTGTGCTTTGGCAAAGTGGGTGGGGTTATATCCTGACTGGTTGGCCCTTTCCGGGGGTATCGTTGGATGGGGCCACAGTGTCCCCCGACCCCCCATGTCTCAGTCCCCAGTATCTATACTTCAATAGTCTCTATTTATCTCTCTCTCACCTGTTGTCTCGACCTCTGAATCAACTGACCTGTTGCACCCTCTACAGTCGTGGTCAAAAGTTTTGAGAATGACAGAGTGATTCTCTTGTTAACACAGGTGAGAGTGTTGACGAGGACAAGGCTGGAGATCACTCTGTCATGCTGATAGAGTTAGAATAACAGACTGGAAGCTTTAAAAGGAGGGTGGTGCTTGAAATCATTGTTCTTCCTCTGTTAACCATGGTTACCTGCAAGGAAACGCGTGCCGTCATCATTACTTTGCACAAAAAGGGCTTCACAGGCAAGGATATTGCTGCTAGTAAGATTGCACCTAAATCAACCATTTATCGGATCATCAAGAACTTCAAGGAGAGAGGTTCAATTGTTGTGAAGAAGGCGTCAGGGTGCCCAAGAAAGTCCAGCAAGCGCCAGGACCTTCTCCTAAAGTTGATTCAGCTGCGGGATCGGGGCACCACCAGTGCAGAGCTT
The DNA here is from genome assembly GCF_020615455.1 of Coregonus clupeaformis. Lineage (NCBI taxonomy): Eukaryota > Metazoa > Chordata > Actinopteri > Salmoniformes > Salmonidae > Coregonus > Coregonus clupeaformis. The sequence goes on from NC_059218.1 coordinate 50,376,868, forward strand.
GCTCAGGAATGGCAGAAGGCAGGTGTGACTGCATCTGCACGCACAGTGAGGCGAAGTCTTTTGGAGGATGGCCTGGTGTCAAGAAGGGCAGCAAAGAAGCCACTTCTCTCCAGGAAAAACATCAGGGACAGACTGATATTCTGCAAAAGGTACAGGGATTGGACTGCTGAGGACTGGGGTAAAGTCATTTTCTCTGATGAATCCCCTTTCCGATTGTTTGGGGCATCCGGAAAACACCTTGTCCGGAGAAGACAAGGTGAGCGCTACCATCAGTCCTGTGTCATGCCAACAGTAAAGCATCCTGAGACCATTCATGTGTGGGGTTGCTTCTCAGCCAAGGGAGTGGGTTCACTCACAATTTTGCCTAAGAACACAGCCATGAATAAAGAATGGTACCAACACATCCTCCGAGAGCAACTTCTCCCAACCATCCAATAACAGTTTGGTGACGACCAATGCCTTTTCCAGCATGATGGAGCACTTTGCCATAAGGCAAAAGTGATAACTAAGTGGCTCAGGGAACAAAACATCTACATTTTGGGTCCATGGCCAGGAAATTCCCCAGACCTTAATCCCATTGAGAACTTGTGGTCGATCCTCAAGAGGCGGGTGGACAAACAAAAACCCACAAATTCTGACAAACTCTAAGCATTGATTATGCAAGAATGGGATGCCATCAGTCAGGATGTGGCCCAGAAGTTAATTGACAGCATGCCAGGGCGGATTGCAGAGGTCTTGAAAAAGAAGGGTCAACACTGCAAATATTGACTCTTTGCATAAACTTAATGTAATTGTCAATAAACGCCTTTGACACTTATGGAATGCTTGTAATTATAATTCAGAATACCATAGTAAAATCTGAAAAAAAATATCTCATAACACTGAAGCAGCAAACTTTGTGAAGACCAATACTTGTGTCATTCTCAAAACTTTTGACCACGACTGTATAACCACTGTGATTATTATTTGACCCTGCTGGTCATCTATGAACGTTTGAACATCTTGAAGAACGATCTGGCCTTAATGGCCATGTACTCTTATAATCTCCACACAGCACAGCCAGAAGAGGACTGGCTACCCCTCAGAGCCTGGATGCTCTCTAGGTTTCTTTCTAGGTTCCTGTCCTTCTAGGGAGTTATTCCTATCCAAACGTGCTTCTACATCTGCATTGACTGCTCTTTGAGGTTTTATGCTCGGCTTCTGTATAAGCACTTTGTGACAACTGTTGATGTAAAAAGGGCTTTATAAAATAAATTTGATTGATTGATTGACTACTTCTATGAGTTGGCAAACAAACTGAAAGGGAGCACACTTCCACCTAGAGTGTGTTGTTGGAACAGGTATAAAGCCAAGGTTGGCGATTTATTGCCATCTGCAGTTATGGAATGTTTGTTCATTAGTATAATTCATTGGCTGATTCCTCCTGATGACCTGGATGGAATTATGTGATCCTTCCTTAACCCATAGGAAGTCCCACCCAGTTGACTCCTTCAAAATGGTGAAAGTGAGGGAGATTTTTAGTGGACTATGAGATACAACTGAGTTAATCACAAACATATAGTTAGAATTCTCTGTTGCTAGGCAATAACTTAATTGGTTAATTTCACTGTGTGTGTGTGTGGGTGAAGTGGGAATCTGACCTAGGGTCAAATTGCTCGTTCTTACTTAAATCCATGGCTGTCCTACCTTATCAGAGACTGAAACCAGACTGTGGCCTTTTGCCTCTCTCCTCAAACAAAGTGGAGGGAGAGCCAGGGTTGAACAGAGTTTAAACTAAACATGAGTGTTTTTGCAAGATAAGGGATTGATTGATTCTATTACTATTGATTCTGAACTGAATGAAAGTCGAATTTATCCGCCATCATATACAAAGGAAGTGGGCGGAGCGATAAAGAACGGGAAACTGAAGAGGGAGGGATTTTAAGCTAGGATTTGTGTGTGAAGGAGACTATATAGAGGGAGAGAGAGAGAGAGAGAGGGGGGCTAATGTGTAGACTAGCCTGGCTTTGTTGAAATTGTAAAGAAAGTCAATCTCGATTCTACAAAAACTCTGGAAGAACTTTGATTTTTAATAAAGTATAGTGATTATTTTCCACAACAAAAGTCCTTAATGGGGCTGCCCATGCTAAAACAGGCTTTTTGGTACTAGTCCTCGATCTATCTCCATGTCTCTACCACAGGGTTGGGACTGAGGTCTAATTAACCAATAGAAGATAAGTATACTGAAGTACTGACCTGTAGGGGCTGAGTATAATGATCTAAAGGGACTGAGGATGTTGAGAGGTGGAGGTTTGTCACAGCAATGGTCATAGAGAGCGATAGAGGCCTCTAGTGGCCAAAAGGCAGTATCAGCATGGTCAGCACCATTGAGGACTTCCACCATTGTAATGTAGTCAACTGGGAGGGACTTCCAACTTCATTGGCTGATCCCTCCTGGTGACCCTGTTGGAGTCATGTCCAACCGGGTCATCAGGAAGGATCAGCCAATCGTGAAGAAGAAAATGGACTACAAAATGGAGATAGTCTCATGGTGCTGCCCATGCTGTCACAGATGCTATAATGGCACAGATACAAAGATGAGGCCTCTTTCCATCTCTTTGGCGATGGTACATCTCCACCACAGTATTATGAACTGAGGTTCTCGACACCACCTGTTGGTCCTAGTTACCTACTGACCAATAGGGGCTTACTATATTGAAAGGAGGAAGTATACTGACCTATAGGGGCTGAGTATGTTGAGAGGCGGAGGTTTGTCACCACGTTGGTACATCTCTACAACAGGGTTAGGGATTGAGGTCCGTGACACCACCTGCTGGTCCTGGATGGTACTGCTCTTGAACGCCTTGCGCATGTTGATATCCTGCAGAGACACTGGAAAGTGGGAAGAGAAGGACAGAGAGGAGGGAGGGAGGGAGGGAGGGAGGGAGGGAGGGAAGGAGGGAGGGAGGGAGGGAGGGAGGGAGAGAGAGGGGGAGAGAGAGAGCGAGAAAGAGAGTGAGAGAGCGAGAGAGAGGGGGGGAGAGAGAGAGAGAAAGCGAGAGAGAGATGGGGGAGAGAGAGAGAGAGAGGGGGAGAGAGAGAGATGGGGGGAGAGAGAGAGAGTGAGAGAGAGACAAGGGGAGAGAGAGGGGGAGAAAGGGTGAGAGGGGGAGAGAGAGGGGAGAGAGAGAGAGAGAGAGAGAGAGAGAGAGAGAGAGAGAGAGGGGAGAGACAGAGAGAGAGATACAGAGAGAGAGAGACAGTGAGAGAGAGAGAGGAAACCGTCAGCATGTTTATAGTGTAAGTACATTTTATAATTAAGACAAGAAAGACCAAAACATCTGAAGAGCTGAGAACCATCTTTTTACAACAATGATCAAAAAACATTCCATTCTGAACACAGAAATGGTCAACAGATTACCACAGTTTGACCAAGGGATGGACACAACCATACAGAAACATACATGTGCCAAAATGACAAGGACTATGGTGGCTGTCTATAGTGTCGTTTCTAGTGTTTTTTTCTGCAGTTTCTAGCACCTATGTGGCATGTTTTTTTCATATGAATTTAGCGTTTGAACGGTTTAAGCTTCTGTTTTCCTGTCTGAATGAAGGGAGGGTGAGAAAAAATGACTGAGAGAAGTGAATTCAAAGCTTCTGTCACGAGTTACAAAGCCAGAACCCAGAAGCAGACCAGGACAAGGTAAGTTGAAACGAAGGTGAGTGTTTATTTACAAGTTCAAGAGTGATGCTGAATAATCCAGGGAACAGAGCGGGCGGCGTTGATTAGTTGTTGGGGTGCAGTGGTTGATCCAATCGTGGCTCGGCAGCCGCCGACCACCAGGCAGAGGTTGGATGAAGGTTCCGGACGAGTGACTGCAGATGGAACAAAACGGAGGTAAGTAAACAACAAATCAACAAGGTGCAAAACAACAAAAACTAACGCTAGAAGCTCTACGACTGATACTCTGGTAAACCTACTGTTCATGGCTAACGATCCGGCAGGGAATGGATGTTAGGCCAGAGCCTAAGAAGGGTGATGATCAGGACCAGGTGTGCAGATTGCTGATGGGATGCAGGTGCGGAAATCAAGAGAGCTCCCCGGAGCGTTCCAGAACCCTCGGGAAACTGGAGATCACGAGCAGAAAAACTAGTCCACAGACAGGACCCGACTCAGACTGCCGGGATCGTTACAGTACCCCCCTCCGACGAACGCCACCGGGCGGACTCCCGGAGCGCCAGGATGGAGGCGGTAGAAGTCACGGATGAGGTCAGCATCTAGGATCTGTCGCCGCGGAATCCAACTCCTCTCTTCAGGACCATACCCCTCCCAGTCCACGAGATACTGGAAACCCCGGCCCCGCCGTCTGGAATCCATGATCGTCGCACCGTGTAGGCAGGACCACCTCCGATCATCCGAGGAGGAGGAGGAGGAGGCGGAGGAGGCAACAGAGGACTGAGGAAAACAGGCTTGAGGCAGGAGACATGAAAGGTGGGATGGACTCTGAGCGTCCTCGGGAGTTTGAGTCGAACTGCCACCGGATTGATCACCTTCTCCACCACAAACGGACCAATGAACTTCGGTAACAACTTCCTAGACTCAGTCCGTAAAGGAAGATCCCGTGTGGCCAACCAGACCCTATCTCCGATGGTATAGGTGGGAGCGGGGATCCGGCGACGATTCGCCTGGAGCTGATACCGGTCCGAAACTCTAAGGAGTGCCTTTCTGGCCCGATGCCAGGTCCGGTGGCAACGACAATATGGGCCTGAACAGAAGGCACTGAGAGCTCCTTCTCCTGAGAAGGGAACAAGGGGAGGTTGGTAGCCATACAGGCACTGGAAGGGAGACATCCCAGTGGCAGATGTAGGGGAGAGTATTGTGGGCATACTCAACCCAAGGCAACTGAGAGACCCAGGAGGTGGGGTTGGAAGAGACCAGGCAGCGTAGCGTGGATTCCATCTTCTGGTTGGCTCTCTCCGCCTGACCATTAGATTGGGGGTGAAAACCAGATGTGAGACTGACTGTAGCTCCAATGGCCAAACAGAAGGACTTCCAGACAGCAGAGGTAAACTGAGGGCCACGGTCGGAAACGATATCACTGGGCAAACCGTGGACCCTGAAAACCTCCCTAACCAGGATCTCGGACGTCTCCGAGGCAGAGGGAAGCTTGGCAATTGGCACAAAGTGGGCGAACTTGCTGAATCTGTCCACGATAGTCAGAACGACCGTGTTCCCCTCAGAAGCGGGCAACCCAGTGACAAAGTCCAGGGCCAGATCGACCATGGTCGCCGGGGAATAGGAAGGGGGTGAAGTAGTCCAGAGCTGGGCCGATTGGTACTCTTATTCTGCGCACACACTGGACAGGCAGCAACATAACCCCCGAGTATCCTCGGCCATGGCAGGCCACCAAAAACGTCTGCGAAGAAACGCCATCGTCCGAGCCACGCCAGGGTGACAAGCCATCTTGCTGGCGTGGGACCATTTGAGGACCGCAGGACGAACCGACTCAGGCACAAACAACCGACCGGGTGGACCGTTACCGGACCGGGCTGCGTCCGAAGGGCCGCCATCACCTCCTCCTCAATCTTCCACCGAACAGCTCCCACGACGCAGTTCCGGGGGAGAATTGTCTCGGTCTTGGACCCACTCTCCTCCGTCTTGGAGAACATCCGAGACAAGGCGTCCGCCTTGCCGTTCTTAGATCCAGGTCGGAACGTCAGGGAAAAAATTGAATCGTCCGAAAAACAACGACCACCTGGCCTGACGGGAGTTGAGACGTCTAGCCGATTGCACGTAAGCAAGATTCTTGTGGTCAGTCCAGACAATAAACGGTTGCTCCGCCCCCTCCAACCAGTGGCGCCACTCCTCCAAGGCAAGTTTCACCGCGAGAAGCTCCCGGTTACCCACATCGTAATTCCTCTCCGCAGGCGAAAGGCGACGAGAGTAGTAGGCGCAGGGATGGAGTTTACTGTCCGTGGAGCATCGCTGCGACAGGATGGCGCCAACTCCCACATCAGACGCGGTCCACTTCAACGACGAACTGACGGGCCGTGTCCGGTTGAGAGAGAATCGGTGCGTTGGTGAATCGCCTCTTCAAATCCAGAAACGCTCGATCCGCCTCCGGATTCCACTTGAAGCTCCTGATACTGGAAGTCAAGGCAGTTAACGGAGCGGCCACACGGCTGTAATCCCGGATGAATCTGCGGTAGAAATTCGCAAACCCCAAAAATCTCTGGAGCTGCAATCTCGTACCGGGCTGGGCCCATTCCAGAACCGCTCTAACCTTCTCCTGGTCCATCCTAATCTCTCCCCTGGAGATGATGTACCCGAGAAAGGATGTCGTGTGGGCGTGAAACTCGCACTTCTCGGCCTTCACGAACAGGCGATTCTCCAACAATCGCTGCAGAACCTGCCGGACATGCTGGACGTGGGTCGGAAGGTTCCTTCGAGAAGATCAGAATGTCATCCAGATAAACAAACACAAAGAGACCGATCATATCTCTCAGGACGTCGTTCACCATACTCTGGAATACCGCTGGAGCATTGGTCAGTCCAAACGGCATCACCTGATACTCAAGTGACCCATCGGTGTATTGAAACCCGTCAACCACTCGTCTCCCTCTCTGATCCGGACCATGTGATACGCATTGCGTAGGTCTAGCTTGGTGAACACCGTAGCACCCTGTAAGGAGTCGAAGGCAGAACTCATCAAGGGCAGGGGATACTTGTTCTTGACCGTGATGTCATTCAACCCCCGATAATCAATACACGGTCGAAGAGAGCCATCCTTCTTACCCACAAAGAAGAATCCTGCCCCCAGGGGTGATGACGAGGACGAACGAGACCAGCAGCTAGGGACTCCTTGATGTAGGTCTCCAAAGCCTCACGTTCAGGGCGGGAGATACTGTATAACCTTCCCTTGGGGTAGACCGCTCCAGGGAACAGGTTGATGGCACAATCATATGGTCGGGTGGGGAGGGAGTGACAGAGCCTTCTGCTTACTGAACACTTCCCCCAAATCGTGATATGTCTCGGGAACCAGGGACAAATCTGGGGGTTTAACCTCAATCACCTGACTGGGAACCGAATGGGGACAGGCAGTCTTGAGACAGTTAGCATGACAATCAAGGCTCCAACTCGTTACCTTGCCCGTCACCCAATCGAACGTGGGATTGTGTTCCTTCAGCCAGGGGTATCCAAGGACCAGAGGAACATGGGAAGACGGCAGAATGAAGAATGAAATCATCTCCGAATGATTCCCCGACAACAGCATCTTAACCGGTTCAGTCCTCATCGTGATACGTGCCAGCCTACTGCCGTTCAGAGTGGTCGCCTTCAATGGCTTCCGGCAATTGCTCCTTGGAAAGCCCCAGCTGTTCCACCAACTCGGCATCAAGAAAGCTTCCATCGGCACCTGAATCGATAAAAGCGTTAATCGCTAAGCTCTGATTCCTGTTCACAAGGGTAGCCGGGAAACGGGGTCTGACAGAGGTATTGAGAGGTCGAAACTGGCTCGCTAAAAGTCCTCCCAACTTTAGCGAGCCGCGCAGTTTGACGACCGCCGGGAACAGGTGGCGAGGTAATGTCCCGAACCACCACAGTAGAGGCAACAGTTAGTCCTACGTCTGAGTTGGCGTTCCTCCTTGGTTAACCCGTGCCGCCCCTACTTGCATTGGTTCCGACTGGGAGACAGGACCTCTCCACTAATCCTGTGTGGTGGACGATGATCGACGTATTCTGGACCAATCCCCGACCCGACTGGAACCTGAGAAGCTGATCGATTGGACGGACCCCATTGCTTCTCCCTCCTTCGCTCTCGGACTCGATTATCCACCCGAATAGACAAGGCTACCAAGCTGTCCAGGTCACTAGGCTCCGGATAGGAGATCAACTCATCCTTGAGCTGCTCCGACAGACCCTGGTAGAAGGCCGCTTGCAGAGACTCCTCATTCCACCCACTCTCCACAGCCAACGTCTTGAACTCGATCACGAAGTCGGCCACGCTGCGAGTTCCTTGGTGAAGCGAAAACAGGCGCCTAGCTGCGTCCCTCCCTCGGACGGAATGGTCGAAAAGCTTCCTCAGCTCGGCCGTGAACCCCGGGTATGAAGCCATGCAGGGGTCTTAGTCGTTCCCAAACGGCTGAAGCCCACTCCAGCGCTCGACCACGCAGCAACTCAATCACAAAGGCTATCCTAGCCTTGTCTGTGGCATAAGAGTAGGGCTGTAGATCGAACACTAACCCACACTGCATAAGGAAAGAACGGCATCTTCCCAGCTCCCCCTCATATTTATCCGGCGTCGGAACCTTGGGCTCACGGGAAGGACACCGCTCCAGACGCGGCAGGCGAGATGGGTGAAACCGGTAGTGGATCCTCCACCGGAAACTCGCGCTGGTTCTGGACCTCCGTCAGACCGGTAGAAAGGTTCCGAACTGCCAACGCGATCTCCTGTAGCTCCGTGCTATGATGGCCCAACATCTTCTCCTGATGGGTAATGGCATGGCGAACAGAGTCCAGGTCCGCTGGGTTCATTACTGGCCGGATCGTTCTGTCACGAGTTACAAAGCCAGAACCCAGAAGCAGACCAGGACAAGGTAAGTTGAAACGAAGGTGAGTGTTTATTTACAAGTTCAAGAGTGATGCTGAATAATCCAGGGAACAGAGCGGGCGGCGTTGATTAGTTGTTGGGGTGCAGTGGTTGATCCAATCGTGGCTCGGCAGCCGCCGACCACCAGGCAGAGGTTGGATGAAGGTTCCGGACGAGTGACTGCAGATGGAACAAAACGGAGGTAAGTAAACAACAAATCAACAAGGTGCAAAACAACAAAAACTAACGCTAGAAGCTCTACGACTGATACTCTGGTAAACCTACTGTTCATGGCTAACGATCCGGCAGGGAATGGATGTTAGGCCAGAGCCTAAGAAGGGTGATGATCAGGACCAGGTGTGCAGATTGCTGATGGGATGCAGGTGCGGAAATCAAGAGAGCTCCCCGGAGCGTTCCAGAACCCTCGGGAAACTGGAGATCACGAGCAGAAAAACTAGTCCACAGACAGGACCCGACTCAGACTGCCGGGATCGTTACAGCTTCCTTCAGACTGGAATTTGGCATTACCTGATTTGACATTTCTTTGTGTTATTTATTAAGACGCTTGGTTTTCAGATTATTTTAAAATGACCTAATTCATTTTAAGAAGCTTTTAATAGTTAAAATGGTGAGCGAGCGTTTCGCCTTTTCAATGATAAGCACTTTTTTATTTTTTTGCACCTTGACTCACGTTGGTTGAGCACCCTCCACTTAATTACTTTTAGCAACATTTAATTTTAACAAAAGTGCTTTATTGGAGTTTGTGTGTTGCTTTTTTATACAGTTCTACCGAAGAATAATCACATGTGGAAAATGTCCGGCCCCTGTGCAATTAACTTTTTATTTTTTTACATCTGGCCCCCTGTTAGTATGGAAGCCACAGTGACAGCTGTGCTTCACCCTCACTGCCAGCTTAGAGGTATCTTATTCACCCATGGCATGACCCTAGCCATAGAACCACCCCACCCTCCTCATCCCTTGAATCATGCCCAGAGAGGAGTGCTCTCACTGGGCTACAGTGTGGCTGGTGGCCCCCTGACGTGGAGGAATGGATAACGGAGAACCATGGAGGAATCAGCAGTAAGAGATCATAGCAGATGAAGGGTTACATCTAGCATGTCCTAATCTCACGTTTTCTATGTAATCCATATGTTCTTCCAAACGTTCTTCCAAACGGTTAAGTTTATGCATTAACTCCACATTTTAAAAGTTAGGGTTATGTTTAGGCATTAACTCTGAATGGTTAAGGTAAGGCTCAAGGTTTGGAATAGGCTTAAAACAAAAACATGCAACCTTCGGCACCAGAGGCCGATGCTTACACCAATACACTAGCAAAACTGAAACCTACTTAGTGGCCAGTTTCCACGTCATCTCCCGACGTCCTCAGACATGGATGGATGTCGAATACTGACTTGTATCACGGGTGACCTGGCTGGTATCTGCCAGGGTGTGTATGTGTGTGTGTGTGTGTGTGTGTGTGTGTGTGTGTGTTATAGCACCATCTGGGAGATCTTGGATAGCTGCACAGTGGTGTGAAATCCCCTTTGGGTTTATGAGATCGACACACATAAACACTCAACACAGATACGCACCCTCACAGACACACACTCTCTGTCTCTCGCAGACCTGTGTGTGTGTGTGTGTGTGTGTGTGTCTGTCTGTGTGTCTGTGTGTTTATGTATGTGTGTTTGTTGTGATAGCCTGCACTATAAAACAGTATATCTTACTAAATTAATTAAGTATGTTACTCAAATGTAACAAACAGTACAATTACAGAGATTATCATTAGAAACAGACGTACTGTAATGTGTGTGTGTGTGTGTGTGTGCGTGTGTATGTGTGATATCCAGCTGTATGCTCTGTTGATAGTGTTTGAGACTATGGTTGATTTGCTTGATCAATCTAAGAAAGCCCACTGGGTGAATGAATTATGGAGTGTTAGCTAACATTACTTGAATCCAAAGCCCATCCACCCGTCTCTCGCTGTCTCTCTCTCACTGACTCTCTCTCGCTGTCTCTCTCTCTCTCTCTCTCTCTCTCTCTCTCTCTCTCTCTCTCTGCTGTCACTCTCTCTCTCTCTCTCTCTCTCACTGACTCTCTCTCTCTCTCGCTGTCTCTCTCTCTCGCGCTCCATCCCTTCTTACCTCCCCCTCTCTTTCAGATTTCAGTCTGCTCTCTCCTTGTCTGCTTACTCTCCCTACCCCCCCTTACTCCTACTCCCCCCCACCCCTGTG
>NC_059218.1:50390168-50400168 GCF_020615455.1 Coregonus clupeaformis
ATGGATGGATGGATGGATGGATGGATGGAATGATGGATGGATGGATGGATAGATGGATCGAATGATGGATGGATGGATGGATGGAAGAGGGGAAAGAGAAAAGAGAGAAGAGCGGGAAAAAAGAGATGGAGGAGAAGAGCAGAGGATATGACAGGTTGTTATTAGTAATCTAATACTGTGTGGCTGTATCTCTCAGCTCATCCCTCCTGAATCCAGTGTGTGTGTGTGTGTGTGTGTGTGTGTGTGTGTGTGTGTGTGTGTGTGCTCATCCCTCCTGAATCTCTCTGTATGAAAAGCTGGGTCAGTGAAGCTCCACTGCAGAACCCACTGTAAAGACAGAGAACTGCATTCAACCAAACCTGCACTGCAGAGCCCCCGATCCCCCCACACACCTTCTTCCACGGTAGAGTCTAGCTGTGTGACTTTGACAGCCAGTAGGTCTACTCTCTCCTGTAGGTTGTTCATTCTCATGTAGAAGCTGTTGGCTTCGTTGAACAGCTCCCCAAAGATGTCCTCCGCATGACGGCCTGCAGGGGACACACACACACACACACACACACACACAGGCGATAACACAGAGCTTAATCAATGGGCTGGGATTCTGTATCGTCTCTCTGCAGGGTGCTGTGCCTCCTGCAGAGCTGCTGTCTGACATCCAGCGGAGAACAATACATTATAGTCTCCCTGCTCCAGAGTGCGAGTGTGTGTGTGTGTGTGTGTGTGTGTGTGTGTGTGTGTGTGTGTGTGTGTGTGTGTGAGTGTGTGTGTGTGTGTCTCCACATCTAATTGTCCAGGGACCCTGCATATCCCCAGTTGAATATATTACAATATACTGTATATCAAAACAACAGCACCTCCTGTAACATTGCAAGGTGATGATTTTGTGACGTTACTGTTATTGACTAGATATAACGACCGACGACTCCCTGGTATAGTTCTGATTGCATATAGACACACCACATATTAATCATGCACTTCATTTTCTACTGACGTTCAATCTAAGTGCAATCCCTATATGGAACACAATAACACCTACAGGTGAAGAGGTATGTGTCTTAAAGTGTCGAGAAGCTTCTAGAACATTCTAGAAGCTTCTAGAATATTCTAGAATATCCCCAAAGGAGAACCATTAGACCACAAACCACAATAACAATGTGTACTTACTCCAATGGCTGCTACACTTGAGAGTTTGCATTAGCAACCACTCTGCTTTTGTAGTGACTATCTTTACTCTGCAGCTAGGCTTGGTTATTACAATGGACTCAATAAAGTAAGATGACTCTCTTGTGGAGGAAGCCCTTTTTGCTAATTTAATACATTTTCCACACAACTCGACTCATCTATCCAATAGGAGCTATAGAGCAACATGATTAGTATTACCTTCAGGTGTCTGGGTCAGAGCGTCAACTTATTCTATTCCCAGCCTCACACTACTCTATCTTAACCTCTACAGCAGACCTGATCAGCCTACAGGATCACCTAGCAGGCACAGACCACACCACCCAGGAGAAGGAGGGATTTACATTAGGAGCATGTGAGCATGGCCTTACATGTTAAAAAATGTCCTCCTGTCCTGTTTGTCTGCTTCACACATATACAGAGAGAGAGAGAGAGAGAGAGAGAGAGAGAGAGAGAGAGAGAGAGAGAGAGAGAGAGAGAGAGAGAGAGAGAGAGAGAGAGAGAGAGAGAGAGAGAGAGAGAGAGAGAGACAGAGACAGACAGACAGACAGACAGACAGACAGACAGACAGACAGACAGACAGACAGACAGACAGACAGACAGACAGACAGACAGAGAGAGAGAGAGACAGGCAAACGGACAGGCAGACACACAGACAGACAGACAGACAGACAGGCAGGCAGACAGGCAAGCAGGCAGGCAGGCAGACAGACAGGAGGGCAGACAGACAGACACACACAGACCCCCGTCCTACCCCAACACACACAGTGTAGAACAGGCTCCTCAGAGGAGGAATGGGGGGACCATCCTAGTCAGTGAATTTTCAAATAGTGAAACGTTTAAAAAGTTTTTACAAAATGATGAAACTATACTAAATATATTCACATGTCACCAAGTAACTGATTAAAACACAGTGTTTTGCAATGAAAGTCTGCAGTAGCCTTAACAGCAGCACTCTGTAGGATAGCACCATGGTTTAGCCGGAGGACAGCTAGCTTCCGTCCTCCTCTGGGTACATTGCCTTCAATACAAAATCTAGGAGGCTCTTGGTTCTCACCCTTCCATAGACCTACACAGTAATTATGACAACTTCCGGAGGACGTCCTCCAACCTATCAGAGCACTAGCAGCATGAACTGACATGTTGTCCACCCAACCAAAGGATCAGAGAATGAATCTAGTTCTGAAAGCATAAGCTACAGCTAGCTAGCACTGCAGTGCATAAAATGTGGTGAGTAGTTGACTCAAAGAGAGAGAAAGAGAATAGTTGAACAGTTTTAAACAAATTAATTTCTTAAAAAATTAAGGAGAAGCAGCAGAGAGAGATAGACAGAGAGAGCTAGCTATATTTAGGTGTATTTTTTTCACTTTAATTTAGCTTACTCAAACAGAGAGAAATGCTAACTATGTTAGCTAGCTGGCTAAGGCTAAGGCTATCCAACACTGGTACTCTTCCACGTCAAGGTCAGCTTTCGGTTTTATTAATTTATTGCCACCGGGGCCCGCCGGTGTAACTGCTAATCTGCTAAACTGCTGACTGTACACTGTATTGCGTGATTGTAGCGGGTTTACAAACGCGTTAGTTTTAGTAGTTATGTTGACTATGACGTTAGCTAATATGGTGACAACAATGTAGGCTGTGTGTAGCGGTTAGCGGTTATGGTATGAAGGTTTGGCTTGGATTTTTTTTTTTTGCCTGGTCACAGACAGCTGTACTGAAGTCCACAAGTGAAGGGAAAAATGTTAAGGAGGAGATGCAAGAAGAAATTATACAAGGAATTATACAATTATACAAGGAATTATACAATGAACAGTGTTGATGCCATGTTCAAGAATGGGCTTTCTCCCTTTATTCAGATTACAACCTCTCACTTTCTCACGCGCTTCTACATCTGCATTGCTTGCTGTTTGGGGTTATAGGCTGGGTTTCTGTATAGCACTTTGTGACATCTGCTGATGTAAAAACGGCTTTATAAATAAAATTTGATTGATTGATTGACTTTCGGTTATTTGAAAATGAAATAATCTCCAAAATATCGCTATTTTTAAAACAAGCCATAGAAAGTTGGTTGCAATTTCAGTTTAATCCACCAGAAAAGACAAATAATACAATGAATATTGTGGTTAAACTCAAATACCCTAATTGATTGAAAAAAACTATATTTTTCACCCCAAAAATTTAAACAGGTATAATCTTTGTAAATTATATCATAAATATGACTGGTGGAGTTATGACACACATGCAGCTAACACAAATATATGGAAATGTCTGCTCTACTCAAAATTACAACCAACTAGTTGCAGCATTACTGCAAAAAAGGAAGAGGGAACTTGTCTGTTGGCCCTGCATTAAAGACCAAAATTGGTTAAAGAAAATTGCGATAAATAAAAAAGTATACCAGTATCATTTAAGGACCAAAAAATGTACAGCTGTGCCATATAGATTGCAAATAGTTGATAAGAGATTTTCGATGTACCGATTCCATGGCACATGGTTTATGAACTGATACGCAAAACAGCGCTGGATTCAAAACTTTTTCAATTTAAATTATTATACAAACTTCTTGCAACCAATAGAATGTTATATATATATGGGGGATACAACCATCCCAGCTCTGCAGATTTTGCTGCGAAGAGACAGAATCATTAGATCATTTGTTTTGGTACGGTCCATATGTAGCTTGATTTTGGTCGCAGGTCCAGGAATGGTTGAAAAAGTGCAACATTTACCTGGAGCTAACGCTGCAGATAGAACTACATAGTCAATCGATCAACAATATTATAATACTTTTAGCAAAAATCTGTATCTTTAATTTACAATCTGTAGAAACTATGAGAATAGGAAGGTTCAGAACTTTTGTGAAACATCACAGCACAGTTGAAAAATATATGGCAAATATAAATACAAAATGTATGGTGTTGGGGGATAGATGGGAGGGGTTGAGTGGAGCTGAATGGTGGGATTAAAATCAACAAGATAACTAATGTAAAATATGCTGTGTCCGTAAAATGTATATGGGTTCGGAACTTTTGTGAAACAGCACAGTTAAAAATATATGGCAAAGTAGAAATCAAGCTGGATGGGCTTCGGAGATGGATGGGAGGGGTTGATGGTAGAATGTATATAGCATGTATAAACTGGAAGTAAAAGCCTATATGTTGTTGTCCATTAGTTTACTCCAATTATGAGGGGTGGTAGGGCTAGGGGAAAATAATAAAGGAAAATACATTTTAAAAGGATATGTATATGTAGACAGTACCAGTCAAAAGTTTGGACACACCTACTCATTCCAGGGTTTTTCTTTATTTTTTACAATTTTCTACATTGTAGAATAATAGTGAAGACATCAAACTATGAAATAACACATTTGGAATCATGTAGTAAACAAAAAAGTGTTCAAAATATATTTTATATTTGAGAATCTTCAAATATCCACCCTTTGCCTTGATGACAGCTTTGCACACTTTTCCAATAGTCTTGAAGGAGTTCCCACATATGCTGAGCTTGTTGGCTGCTTTTCCTTCACTCTGCCATCAAACTCATCCCAAACCATCTCAATTGGGTTGAGGTCGGATTGTGGAGGCCAGGTCATCTGATGCAGCACTCCATCACTCTCCTTCTTTGTAAAATAGCCCTTACACAGCCTGGAGGTGTGTTGGGTCATTGTCCTGTTGAAAAACAAATGATAGTCCCACTAAGCCCAAACCAGATGGGATGGCGTATCACTGGAGAATGCTGTGGTAGCCATGCTGGTTAAGTGTGCCTTGAATTCTAAATAACTCACAGACAGTGTCACCAGCAAAGCACCCCCACACCATCACACCTCCTCCTCCATGCTTTACGGTGGGAAATACACATGCAGAGATCATCCGTTCACCCACACCGCGTCTCACAAAGACACGGCGGTTGGAACCAAAAATCTCAAATTTGGACTCCAGACCAAAGGACAAGCAGGTCTCTTCTTCTTGTGTCATTTAGTAATGGTTTCTTTGCAGCAATTTGACCATGAAGGCCTGATTCACACAGTCCCCTCTGAACAGTTGATGTTGAGATGTGTCTGTGACTTGAACTCTGTGAAGCATTTATTTGGGCTGCAATTTCTGAGGCTGGTAACTCTAAAGAACGTATCCTCTGCAGCAGAGGTAAATCTGGGTCTTCCATTCCTGTGGTGGTCCTCATGAGAGCACATTTCATCATAGCGCTTGATAGTTTTTGCGACTGCACTTGAAGAAACGTTCCATATTGACTGATCTTCATGTCTTAAAGTAATGATGGACTGTCGTTTCTCTTTGCTTATTTGAGCTGTTCTTGCCATAATATGGACTTGGTCTTTTACCAAATAGGGCTATCTTTTGTATACCCCCCTTACCTTGTCACAACACAACTGATTGGCTGAAGCGCATTAAGAAGGAAAGAAATTCCACAAATTAATTTTTAAGAAGGCACACCTGTTAATTGAAATGCATTCCAGGTGACGACCTCATGAAGCTGGTTGAGATAATGCCAAGAGAGTGCATGATTCCATATGTGTTATTTCATAGTTTTGATATCTTCACTATTATTCTACAATGTAAAAAAAAAATTAATAATGAAAAACCCTTGAATGAGTAGGTGTCTAAACTTTTGACTGGTACTGTATATATTTACAAAACAATATATGGGAGATTGGAAATTATGCAGACAATTACATTGATGGAATCTACAGCCTATCTGCACTATTAAAGCTGATCTACCCCCTAAAAAAAATAGATGATCTTTATACGTGGCTGCTATGAAAGTGAACTGTGTGTGCGCGTGATCAGGGGTGTATTCATTCCGCCAATCCTGTTGAAAAAACGTTTCTTAAATGGAAGCAAACGGAAATAAACCTACCTGAATTCTTCCAATAGAAAACTCTTGTTTGCGCTGTTGAACTAATGATTACACCCAGCTAGACCAGCTAGATGCAGGCAAGAGTGTGCAAGGCGGTATTGAATGTGTCACTGTCTGTCACCTTGATCCCTCAAATGTATCTCTCAACCTGTGTACCTACGTTATAAACTTTCATTCATAGGCTAGGTTGTAGCAACCTCATGATGGTTACAGGGAAAATGTGAGTATCATGTAGTAGCCTAAACCTATCGATGTTACATTGATCTGGGTGAATGGAATATGAATGACAGTCATCCAATATGCTGTAATAGAAATAAGGCCATGCTCATTAAAACTAAAACTGCACCGTCTGCCACTGGTGTATAGTGAAGTTGCACCTAGACGCTGATCTTGGGTCAATTTTTGCATTTTCTCCATTTAAAGTTAATGTTAGGATTTGTGGAGGGGATCTGATCCTAGATCTGTACCTAAGGGAAACGTGACCCTGAAACACAGTACTTACTTAGACTGCCCAGCTGTTTGATGATGGCAGCGAGAGTGCTGTTGGTAACACACTCCAGTTCACTGGTGACCTCATCAGGTACCGCACCTCGACACAGGTGTCTGGGCTCTATACGGCGCTTTACCAACGGCATAGTGGCTCACCTGGGGGGAGAGAGAGAGCGATATATGGAGAGATCAGTAAGGACAGGAGGGGAAGGAAGAGGGAAGGAGGGAGAGAGAGAGATCAGTCAGGAGAGGAGGAGGGAAGGAGGGAGAGAGAGAGATCAGTCAGGAGACAAGGAGGGAAGGAGGGAGAGAGAGAGAGAGATCAGTAAGGAGGGGAGGAGGGAAGGAGGGAGAGAGAGAGAGAGATCAGTGAGGAGAGGAGGAGGGAAGGAGGGAGAGAGAGAGATCAGTCAGGAGAGGAGGAGGGAAGGAGGGAGAGAGAGAGAGAGATCAGTCAGGAGGGGAGGGGAAGGAGGGAGAGAGAGAGATCAGTCAGGAGGGGAGGGGAAGGAGGGAGAGAGAGATATCAGTAAGGAGGGGAGGAGGGAAGGAGGGAAAGAGAGAGATCAGTCAGGAGAGGAAGAGGGAAGGAGAGAGAGAGAGAGAGAGAGAGATCAGTAAGGAGACAAGGAGGGAAGGAGGGAGAGAGAGATCAGTAAGAAGAGGAGGGAAGGAGGGATTGAGAGAATCAGTGAGGAGAGGAGGAGGGAAGGAGGGAGAGAGCGAGACAGTAGGAAAGATAAAATGACAGCGGAAGAGTAGAAGGAGAGAAAGACAAGACAGAAGGAGGTAGAAAATAAGGTAAATAATACATCTAAGTGAGCATCACAGAACCATGATATTACAAGACACTGATCAACTCAATCAGACTGCCAGATGAGATATCTACTGAACATCGTCATAATATAAACTGACCTCAAATCAGCCTTTAGGACATTTTACATATTTAGCTGATGCTCTTATCCAGAGCGACTTACAAGCGCAATTAATTTTCACCTAGCCAGCTCTGGGATTCAAACCAGTGACAGGGGAGAGGAGGAGCATGAATAAGCAAATTGGAGATGATTAGGTGGCCATGATGGGAATTTAGCCAGGACACCAGGGTTAACACCCCTACTCTTACAATAAGTGCCATGGGATCTTTAGTGACAACAGAGAGTCAGGACACCCATTTAACATCCCATCAGAAAGACATGTCCCCAATCACATCACATTCAAAAGACATGTCCACAATCACTGCCCTGGGGCATATATATATATACTTTTTTTGTTGTTGATCAGAGGAAACACTGCCGCCTACTGGCCCTCCAACACCACTTCCAAGAGCATCTGGTCTCCCATTCAGGGACCTACCAGGACCAACCATGCTTAGCTTCAGAGGCAAGCCAGCAGTGGTATGTTGCTGACCTAACTATCTCCTAACTACATCCACTGACACAGAGACATGAATCTGATCTATGATCAGTGTTAGCGTAACTAACCTAAGCTGTGTGACATTGGGCTGGTGTCAGGCCCGCGGGGCCCAGTCGCCTGTCAAGCTGCTTCGTGTCACTGCGACTGGGATCTGTGCAGAGCCCAATGAGCCAGAACGCTACAGTGCTATTAGTGCTCTACTGCTGGGCTATCAGATCACATGGGAGAGGACAGAATTCAGAGAGGCAACTGGATGCGTCCCAAATGGAACACTATTTACGCGTCCCAAATGGAACACTATTTACACGTCCCAAATGGAACACTATTTACACGTCCCAAATGGAACACTATTTACACATCCCAAATGGAACACTATTTACGTGTCCCAAATGGAACACTATTTACACGTCCCAAATGGAACACTAATTACGTGTCCCAAATGGAACACTATTTACACGTCCCAAATGGAACACTATTACGCGTCCCAAATGGAACACTATTTACGCGTCCCAAATGGAACACTATTTACGCGTCCCAAATGGAACACTATTTACACGTCCCAAATGGAACACTATTTACACGTCCCAAATGGAACACTATTTACGCGTCCCAAATGGAATACTATTTATGCATCCAAAATTGAACACTATTTATGCGTCCCAAATGGAACACTATTTACGCATCCAAAATGGAACACTATTTATGCGTTCCAAATGGAACACTATTTACGCGTCCCAAATGGAACACTATTTACGCGTCCCAAATGGAACACTATTTACGCGTCCAAAATGGAACACTTTTTACGCGTCCCAAATGGAACACTATTTACGCGTTCCAAATGGAACACTATTTACGCGTCCCAAATGGAACACTTTTTACGCGCCCCAAATGGAACACTATTTACGCGTCCCAAATGGAACACTATTTACGCGTCCCAAATTGAACACTATTTACGTGTCCAAAATGGAACACTATTTATGCGTTCCAAATGGAACACTATTTACGCGCCCCAAATTGAACACTATTTACGCGTCCCAAATGGAACACTATTTACGCGTCCAAAATGGAACACTTTTTACGCGTCCCAAATGGAACACTATTTACGCGTTCCAAATGGAACACTATTTACGCGTCCCAAATGGAACACTTTTTACGCGCCCCAAATTGAACATTATTCACGCGTCCCAAATGGAACACTATTTACACGTCCCAAATGGAACACTATTTACACGTCCCAAATGGAACACTATTAACGCGTCCCAAATGGAACACTATTTACACGTCCCAAATGGAACACTATTTACGCGTTCCAAATGGAACACTATTTACGCGTCCCAAATGGAACACTTTTTACGCGCCCCAAATGGAACACTATTTACGCGTCCCAAATGGAACACTATTTACACGTCCCAAATGGAACACTTTTTACGCGCCCCAAATGGAACACTATTTACGCGTCCCAAATGGAACACTATTTACACGTCCCAAATGGAACACTTTTTACGCGCCCCAAATGGAACATTATTTACGCGTCCCAAATGGAACACTATTTACGCGCCCCAAATGGAACACTATTAACGCGTCCCAAATGGAACACTATTGACGCGTCCCAAATAGAACACTATTTACGCGTCCCAAATGGAACACTATTATGCGTCCCAAATGGAACATAATATCCTATATAGTGCACTACAGAGCCCTATCAAGCAACAACTGGCTCATGATAGGGGGATCAACATGTCCTTGTGGAAAGAGAGAAAACTGTGTTACTCTTTCTGTCCCTCCTTCTCTGTCCATCTATCCTTCTCTCTGAAGAAGCTGCACGTGAGATAGAGCTGTAGCTTCACTCTCTCTTCTGAGAGCTGTTCTGTTAGATAGAGCTGTAGCTTCACTCTCTCTTCTGAGAGCTGTTCTGTTAGATAGAGCTGTAGCTTCACTCTCTTTTCTGAGAGCTGTTCTGTTAGATAGAGCTGTAGCTTCACTCTCTCTTCTGAGAGCTGTTCTGTTAGATAGAGCTGTAGCTTCACTCTCTCTTCTGAGAGCTGTT
>NC_059218.1:50402668-50445168 GCF_020615455.1 Coregonus clupeaformis
CCGCCCGGCCAAACTGAGCAATCGGGGGAGAAGGGCCATGGTCAGGGAGGTGACCAAGAACCCGATGGTCACTCTGACAGAGCTCCAGAGTGCCTCTGTGGAGATGGGAGAACCTTCCAGAAGCACAACCAACTGTGTAGCACTCCACCAATCAAGCCTTTATGGTAGAGTGGCCAGATGGAAGCCACTCCTCAGTAAAAGGCACATGACAGCCCACTTGGAGTTTGCCAAAAGGCACCTAAAGGATTCTCAGACCATGAGAAACAAGATTCTCTGGTCTGATGAAACCAAGATTGAACTCTTTGGCCTGAATGCCAAGCATCATGTCTGGAGGAAACCTGGCACCATCACTACGGTGAAGCATGGTGGTGGCAGCATCATGCTGTGGGGATGTTTTTCATTGGCAGCGACTGGGAGACTAGGCAGGATCGAGGGAAAGATGAACGGAGCAAAGTACAAAGAGATCCTTGATGAAAACCTGTTCCAGAGCACTCAGGACCTCAGACTGGGGTGAAAGTTCACCTTCCAACAGGACAACAACCCTAAGCACACAGCCAACACAATGCAGGAGTCACTTTGCGACAAGTCTCTGCATGTCCTTGAGTGGCCCAGCCAGAGCCCGGACTTGAACCTGATCGAACATCTCTGGAGAGACCTGAAAATATCTGTGCAGCAACGCTCCCCATCCAACCTGACCGAGCTTGAGAGGATCTGCAGAGAAGAATGGGAGAATCTCCCCAAATACAGGTGTGCCAAGCTTGTAGCGTCATACCCAAGAAGACTCGGGCTGTAATCGCTGCCAAAGGTGCTTCAACAAAGTACTGAGTAAAGGGTCAGAATACTTACGTAAATGTGATATTTCAGTTTTGCTTTGTCATTATGGGGTATTGTGAGTAGATTGATTAGGGAAAAAAACAATTGTATCCATTTTAGAATAAGGCTGTAACGTAACAAAATGTGAAAAAGGTCAAGGGGTCTGAATCCTTTCCGAATGGACAGTAATACCCACAACAGGTTTGCGGCCTTAACCTTGGCTATAAAACCTAAAGGTTTAGCGTCACACAGCACATATTTAACAAACGTTACACACCCTCTCCAGTCCAAACTACTTGGAAACAGACAGGTGTGTCAGGTGAGTGTGATGCATGGAAATATAATCTATAGAACGGGCCTCCCCATTCAAGTCAATGATGGAATAAAGGGTGGACTGTGGACTAGATTCTATTTTTATGGTGTGACGATTCTAACCTGGATTTCTTCCAGACAGGTGAGTGTGATTGTCACCTGGTCATAATTCAGTGGACAATGTATGGCTTTCCTTAACTAAATGCCCTGGATGACTTTCCTTAACTAAATGCCCTGGATGACTTTCCTTAACTAAATGCCCTGGATGGCTTTCCTTAACTAAATGGCCTGGATGGCTTTCCTTAACTAAATGCTCTGGATGGCTTTCCTTAACTAAATGCCCTGGATGGCATTCCTTAAACAAAATGCTCTGTATGGCTTTCCTTAACTAAATGCCTGGATGGCTTTCCTTAACTAAATGCCCTGGATGGCTTTCCTTTACTAAATACCCTGGATTACTTTCCTTAATTAAATTCCCTGGTGGCTTTCCTTAACTAAATGCCCTGGGTGGCTTTCCTTAACTAAATTCCCTGGATGGCTTTCCTTTACTAAATGCCTTGGATGGCTTTCCTTAACTAAATGCACTGGATGGCTTTCCTTAACTAAATGCCCTGAATGGCTTTCCTTTACTAAATGCCCTGGATGGCTTTCCTTAACTAAATGCACTGGATGGCTTTCCTTAACTAAATGCCCTGAATGGCTTTCCTTTACTAAATGCCCTGGATGGCTTTCCTTAACTAAATGCCATGGATGGCTTTCCTTAACTAAATGCCCTGGATGGCTTTCCTTAACTAAATGCCTAAACACTATTATCTTTATCTCACTTGACCTACAGACAGCACCACTCTCCAGCTGGATGGCTGGGGAAGGGGAGGAGGGTGAGACAAGAGCAGGTTCAACAGGGACGGGGTGAGGAGAGCGAGAGGGAGAAAGAAGGGTGAGGCCATAAGTAAGAGCAGGGAGGGTGAGGAGGGAGGGTTATGGAGTGAGAATCTGGAGGAAAGAGGGGTGAGGAAACGCAGTGAGGAAGAGAAGAAGAGGAAGGAGGAAGGTGGGGATGAACAGAAGGCTGACTACGTGGTATTATTGAGCTCTGGTGTCTCCCTCCCTCCCTCCCTGGCCTCCCTGTAGGAATGTGTGTTAAAGTCCCAGAGTTAATGTTATCAACATCATCATCGCCCCACCCACCCACTGTGACACCAGTCTGCTACACAGTCTAGAGGTCGCTACGGTAACGCTTAGGCTAATTAGCTAGTTAGCCTCTGAATGAATAGAGATGAATGAATACAGCTAGGTCACATGGATACATGCAGAGAGAGAGAGACAGGGCATGAGTCTACCCTAACCTCCTACTGTGAGAGACGTGGTCTAGCAGTCTGCTACACGGTCTAGATGTCGCTAGTCTAACATCAGCTTAATCACAAGCTTATTAGCTAGCTAGCCTCTGAATACAGCTAGCTGCTAATACAGAGAGAGACAGGGCATGAGTCTGCTAGCTATACATGGTCAAATAGTCTGGGTCTAGCCCCCACTAGGCTAACACAGGGGTTGATTAGCCAGAATATCTAAATAGATCAGACTCTCCTGAATTGGCAGGGTTAAAAGGTTAAAAGGTTACATTAATTAAATAAATCACATGAGGGTGTGTTGTCACAAACATACTTAGTAAAATATATGTATCCACGACTACAGGCAGACAGTTACGTTTGAATTTTAACTGCCCTGATTTCAAAGTTACGAGTAGACCCCTCCCCCTCTCAACTCTTTGATGTGTGTTTGTTGATGCTCAGAGGAAGAGTTCCATTGTAGGAGTAATTACACAGAAATGGAATTACGACTGCACTTCAAACCGCTAATCCTAAACCCAAATTATGCAAAATACTACCCTGACTGGAGGGAATGGCAGGAAACCAAAGCAACTGTCTTTTTTTTTCTCCCCCCCTCCCCCCTTCTTTTTTGGGGAGATGTTGCCATGGTTTCCTTTGAAGTCTTCCAAATTTGTGTATTGATATGAAAAAGGCAGGGGCAGCAGAGAGGGAGAGAAATGGAGAGGGTGAAAAAAAGAGAGAGGAGGGGTAGAATGAGTGACATACAGTACAGAATGACCGAACGAATGAACGAATGACAGACCAGCCCCTGGCATGGACCTGAGCTATAAGAGCACACTACCCCTATGTCAAGAGAGAGGGTATTGGCGCAGGGTGGAAACATTGAGGAAATTGAAACAACCTCTGTGAACGTGTACAAGTCTGGAACAGTAATGGTGCAGGGCATCCTCATGCAGTTTCAGCAGGACTTTTACGGGATCAAAGAGAGCGCACGGCAGGAAAAATCTCTCTCACTGTGACGACTCCCCCATCCTGAGCGAGTCTGATCACGCCTATTCAAACTGTCCAGCAGACGAACAGCCACAAGAGGAGAGCCACCCCCACAGCACTGAACAGACCCAGGTCCCACAACTGCACTGCGCCTCCATTGTTGAGAGAGATACATTCACAGAGCTGGAGAGAGAGATGGTGGAGCTCAGAGAGCTAGTCCACACACTCCAGATAGAATAGACCCACAAAACAGAGCAGCACAACACCCCCCCTCCACCCCCTTCCCCCCCAACAAGACCTTTCTGAGAGAGCTGGCTGCACTCCGGACTGAGGTGAGAGAACTTAAGGAGGAGGGAGAGGAACACATGGCACAGCTAAATGCAGTGAAGGAGGAGGAAGAGGAACACATGGCACAGCTAACAGCACTGAAGAAGGAGGTCAGAAAGCTGAGGTGTGACAGAGAGCAGGACACTCCCCCAGAGAAGCCAGCAGAACAGCCCACCTCAGACCCGGACCACAACCTCAACACCACAATGGGACAGACAACACAGGACCCACCAACCCAACAGACCCCACCTCCTCCTAACAGCCCCCCTGCCAGCTCCCCTGATAACCCCCACACATCCACTGAGGACACACAAAAGCCAGAGATTGTGCTCCTCATTGACTCAAATGGCAAATACATTCAAGAGAATAATTGTTTTCCCAAACACAAAGTGGCTAAACTCTGGTGCCCAAACACTAGGAATGCCCTGGAGCTGTTGTCAGAGGACAGACAAGGGTCCCCCAGCCACATCATAATTCACACGCGCACAAATGACCTGAGGGCCCAGCAGGAAAGGGTGGCCAGAGCCCTCAAGGGATTGAAAAAGCTTCTTCCACTTTCCCCAACGCACAAATGGTTATCTCCACCCTGCCACCATACAGCAGGTGAATGTCTGCATTTCCCAGGACTGTGCCTCAAAACCTACTGTCTACCTGGCCCACCACTCCACCCTGGACTACCTGGCCCACCACTCCACCCTGGACTACCTGGCCCACCACTCCACCCTGGACTACCTGGCCCACCACTCCACCCTGGACTACCTGGCCCACCACTCCACCCTGGACTTGAACAGCCTTTACGACCAGATCCACCTCTACAAGGCAGCAATCCCAACTTTTGCCAGGAACCTGAAGGACGTCACCCTCAACCTCAGCCCCATCACCTCATACAGGAGCAACAGAGCAACGGACTCCCCACCCAGACCAGCGAGACACCCTCCCAGACCTGCAAGACCGCCTCCCGAAGGACCTGCACCGAGAGAACTCACGCCAAGAGGACCTACACCCAGACCACAGCATCACCAGCGGCATCCACACCCCCCACCCCACCCAGCCGAGACCCCCCCCAAACAAACCCTGGCCACACCCTATATAGGCCCCCCCAGATCAGACCTATGCCCCTTCTGCCCCCTCCCCCATGCCCCCCGCCCCTGCAGCATGGATCTAAACATGACAGCCTCACATATGCCCAGGCCGTGAGCAGAGCAACAGGCCCGTCCCCCGCTAATACACCCGCCCAAGCCCCATCCTGCGACCTAAGTGATATGCATCAGACTAACAACATTGGACACTTTATGGAACACAAAGCCTTCACTATCTCATCCTGGAATATACAAGGTCTGAGGTCATCTGCCTTTGGCCTAAAGAGCAGGAACCCAGACTTCATCAAAGAAATTGGAAATACAGACATTGTCATCCTACAAGAAACAAAGTATAGAGGAGGAGATGGACCCACTGGTTGCCCTCTAGGTTACAGAGAGCTGGTAGTCCCATCCACCAAACTACCAGGTGTGAAACAGGGAAGAGACTCAGGGGGTATGCTAATTTGATATAGAGCAGACCTAACCCACTCTATTAAATTAATAAAAACAGGAACATTTGACATCTTGATAGAAATGATCTCAACAGAGAAAAATGTCCTCCTGTGTGCTACCTATATCCCCCCAAAAGAATCCCCATACTTTACCGATGACAGCTTCTCCATCCTAGAGGAGGAGATCAATCATTTCCAGGCCCAGGGACATGTACTAGTCTGTGGTGACCTAAATGCCAGAACTGGACAAGAACTTGACACTCTCAGCACACAGGGGGACAAACACCTCGCATTCCCTCCCAAAAATGCCGTATTAGACACAACTAAGACAAAACAACCAACACAAACAGGTCATAACTCCTGCAGCTCTGTCACATGCTGGGTATGTACATAGTCAATGGTAGGCTTCGAAGGTACTCTTACAGTTCATCCCTTGGCAGTAGTACTGTAGATTACTTTATCACTGACCTCAACCCAGTCTCTCAGAGCATTCACAGTCAGCCCACTGACAACCCTGTCAGATCACAGCAAAATCACAGTCTACTTGAACAGAGCAATACTCAATCATGAGGCATCAAAGCCAAAGGCACTGCAAAACATTAAGAAATGCTATAGATAGAAGGAAAGCTACCAAAAAACAGTTAGGCAAATAACACATTCAATCCCTTTTAGACAACTTTCTGGACAAAACATTTCACTGTATTAGTTAAGGTGTACAATTGGCAGTAGAAAGCATAAACAGTATATTTGACCTTTCAGCTTTCATATCAAATATAACAACTTCAAGCAGACAACCTAAGAAAATGAACAACAACGACAAATGGTTTGATGAAGAATGCAAAAACCTATAAAAGGAATTGAGAAACCTATGGAACCAAAAACATAGACACCCAGAAAAACCTGAGCCTTCCCTATAGTGAATCACTAAAACAATACAGAAATACACTACGGAAAAAGAAGGAACAGCACATCAGAAATCAGCTCAATGTAATTGAAGAATCCATAGAATCTAACCACTTCTGGGGAAATTGGAACACACTAAACAAACAACAACACAAAGAGTTATCTATCCAAAATGGAGATGTATGGATAAACCACTTCTCCAATCTTTTTGGCCCTATAACAAAGAACAAACAGCAAAAACATATACATGATCAATTACAAATCTTAGAATCAGCTATTAAAGACTACCAGAACCCACTGGATTCTCCAATTACATTGAAAGAACTACAGGACAAAATACAAACCAACCCAAAAAGGCATGTGGTGTTAATGGTATCCTAAATGAAATGATAAAATATACAGACTACAAATTCCAATTGGGTACACAAACAACAAGTGTGTGGTTAAAACTAGCAAAAAAACACACATTTCTTTCCACAGGGCCGTGGGGTGAGACAGGGAAGCAGCTTGAGCACCACCCTCTTCAACATACACTGTATATACAAAGGTATGTGGACACCCCTTCAAATTATTGGATTAATCTATTTCAGCCACACCTGTTGCTGACAGGTGTATAAAATCGAGCACACAGCCATGCAATCTCCATGGACAAACATTGGCAGTAGAATGGCCTTACTGAAGAGCTCAGTGACTTTCAACGTGGCACCGTCATAGGATGCCACCTTTCCAACAAGTCAGTTTGTGAAATTTCTGCCCTGCTAGAGCTGCCCCGGTCAACTGTAAGTGCTGTTATTGTGAAGTGGAAAAGTATAGGAGCAACAACGGCTCTGCCGTGAAGTGGTAGGCCACACAAGCTCACAGAACGGGACCGGCGAGTGCTGAAGCGCGTAGTGCGCTAAAAGTCGTCTGTCCTCGGATGCAACACTCACTACCGAGTTCCAAACTGCCTCTGGAAGCAACGTCAGCACAAGAACTGTTCGTCGGGAGCTTCATGAAATGGTTTCCATGGCCGAGCAGCCGCACACAAGCCTAAAATCACCATGCGCAATGCCAAGCGTCGGCTGGAGTGGTGTAAAGCTCACCGCCATTGGAGTCTGGAGCAGTGGAAATGCGTTCTCTGGAGTGATTAATCACTCTTCCCCATCTGGCAGTCCGACGGACAAATTTGGGTTTGGCAGATGCCAGGAGAATGCTACCTGCCCCAATGCATAGTGCCAACTGTAAAGTTTGGTGGAGGAGGAAGGTTTTCATGATTTGGGCTAGGCCCCTTAGTTCCAGTGAAGAGAAATCTTAACGCTACAACATACAATGACATTCTAGACAGTTCTGTGCTTCGACTTTGTGGCAGAAATTTGGGGAAGGCCCATTCCTGTTTCAGCATGACAATGCTCCTGTGCACAAAGCGAGGTCCATACAGAAATGGTTTGTCGAGACGGGTGTGGAAGAACTTGACTGGCTTGCACAGAGCCCTGATCTCAACCCCATCGAACACCTTTGGGATGGATTGGAATGCCGACTGCGAGCCAGGTCTAAACATTAGCGCCCGCTCTCACTAATGCTATTGTGGTTAAATGGAAGCAAGTCCCCGCAGCAATGTTCCAACAGCCTTCCCAGAACAGTGGAGGCTGTTATAGCAGCAAAGGGGGGACCAACTCCATATCAATGCCCATGATTTTGGAATGAGATGTTCAACGAGCAGGTGTCCACTTACTTTTGTAGTGTATATATCAAGGAATTGGCGAGGGAACCAGAACAGTCTGCAGCACCCGGCCTCACCCTACTAGAATCTGAAGTCAAATGTCTACTTTTTCGCAAACATGTCTAAAAACCTGTTTTTGCTTTGTCATTATGGGGTATTGTGTGTAGATTGATGAGGGAAATAAATGATTTAATCCATTTTAGAATAAGGCTGTAACATAACAAATTGTGAAAAAAGTCTAGGGGTCTGAATACTTTCCGAATGTACTGTACATACCTTGGCCTAAACATCAGAACCACAGGTAACTTCCACAAAGCTGTGAACGATCTGAGAGACAAGGCAAGAAGGGCCTTCTACGCCATCAAAAGGAACATAAAATTCGACATCCAAATTAGGATCTGGCTAAAAATACTTGAATCATTTATAGAACCAATTGCCCTTTATGGTTGTGAGTTCTGGCGTTCGCTCACAAACCAAGAATGCACAAAATGGGACAAACACCAAATTGAGACTGCATGCAGAATTCTGCAAAAACATCCTCTGTGTACAATGTAAAACACCAAATAATGCATGCAGAGCAGAATTAGGCCGATAAATCATATACGGTTTGAGTTTCTCTCCACAATAATTAAAGTTAGGGTAGGAAGTGGGTAAACTGATCCTAGATCAGCCATATGATGACCATAAAGGTAATGTGGACTGATGAAGTCACTCTTAGGCAATGATCCAAGGTCAGTCCAGAGCAGGGGTATTCAACTCTTACCCTACGAGGTCCGGAGCCTGCTGGTTTTCTGTTCTACCTGATAATTAATTGCACCCACCTGCTGTCCCAGGTATAAATCAGTCCCTGATTAGAGGGGGAACAATGAAAAAACACAGTGGAACTGGCTTCAAGGTCCAGAGTTGAGTTTGAGAGGTCTAGAGTTTTTCTCCATAATGGTAAAAGTTCAGGTTGGAGGTGGATCAGTTTAACAGATGCTGTCTGTAATTTGGACTGAGATAGATGACAGAGATCTGCAGCAGACTGGGGCAACACCCATCCTTATCGATCGTGACGACGGACGACGTGTGAATATTGCAGAGTAAGCATGACTGCTTCAGGTGTCCGTATGTGTGTATGTGTGTTTGTGTTTGTAACAGAAAGTGCATGTATGTATTTGTGTGTGTGTGTGTGTGTGTGTGTGTGTGTGTGTGTGTGTGTGTGTGTGTGTGTGTCCGCCTTCGCCTGTATGCCTCTCATGCACCAAAACAAATCGGTGCATGACTATAAAATAGTCTATCTTCACACAGACAGACTATCCACTCACTATAGAGTCATTCCTTATGAACCCCAGACCATAAAGGCCATGATTTTGGGGATTTACATGAAATGTAATCCATAGAATAGTCCTTTGGAGGAAGGACTGTTGACATACAGTTGAAGTAGGAAGTTTACATACACCTTAGCCAAATACATTTAAACTCAGTTTTTCACAATTCCTGACATTTAATCCTAGTACAAATTCCCTGTTTTAGGTCAGTTAGGATCACCACTTTATTTTAAGAATGTGAAATGTCAGAATAATAGTAGAGAGAATTATTTATTTCAGCTTTTATTTCTTTCTTTTTTATGGCGGTTTTGGAGCAGTGGCTTCTTCCTTGCTGAGCTGCCTTTCAGGTTATGTCGATATATGACTTGTTTTACTGTGGATATAGATACTTTTGTACCTGTTTCCTCCAGCATCTTCACAAGGTTCTTTGCTGTTGTTCTAGGATTGATTTGCACTTTTTGCACCAAAGTACGTTCATCTCTAGGAGACAGAACGCATCTCCTTCCTGAGCGGTATGACGGCTGCGTGGTCCCATGGTGTTTATACTTGGGTACTATTGTTTGTACAGATGAACGTGGTACCTTCAGGCTTTTGGAAATTGCTCCCAAGGATGAACCAGACTTTTGGAGGTCTACAATCTTTTTTCTGAGGTCTTGGCTGATTTATTTTGATTTTCCCATGATGTCAAGCAAAGGGGCACTGAGTTTGAAGATAGGCCTAGAAATACATCCACAGGTACTCCTCCGATTGACTCAAATGATGTAAATTAGCCTATGAGAAAGGCACTTTAAAGGCACAGTCAACTTAGTGTATGTAAACTTCTGACCCACTGGAATTGTGATACAGTGAATTATAAGTGAAATAATCTGTCTGTAAACAATTGTTGGAAAGATTACTTGTGTCATGCACAAAGTAGATGTCCTAACCGACTTGTCAAAACTATAGTTTGTTAACAAGAAATTTGTGGAGTGGTTGAAAAAACGAGTTTTAATGACTCCAACCTAAGTGTATGTAAACTTCTGACGTCAACTGTATTTCCGACAAGTGTATCTAAAAGCATAATTGAGAAATAATTTATGAAAGTTGGCATATTTATTACATTTTAGGCCTCCTTTAAGACTCCATAATGTTTCATCTGTAGGTGTTACAAAGCAAACATTGGTGTCATATGAAGCTCTACCTCTTGCTCGGTAATATGAGTAGTTTACATTAAATTATGAATATAGAAAAACATAAACACGAATATAAAAATGCAATATATTGTTGAGCAGTATATTCTTAACAGAAGGGCATGTGAAAGTTCCAGAGTGGGGTTAAAGCCAATTTTATGGCATAGTAGGCAATGTAACCAATTACAGCCCTCCTTTTACTTGTAACATTGCACATCCTGCAAATCACCAAATCACCAGGGTGACCATTTTGAAAACATTTTCACATACACTCTGTTGGTAATGCTTACAAGTTGGATCATAACTCTAAAAGTAGCAGAGATCCCAACCTGGAACGTTGATATGCCTGTAGAGTATAATATGCTCAATAATATATTGAAAATATAGCCAAATCAAAAATGGTATATTTTCAATATTCATACATTTCATATTACAGAGCAAGTGGTAAAGCTTCATATGATACCAATGTGTGCTTTGTAGCTCTTACAGATTAAACATTATGGAGTCTTAAAGGAAGCCTGGCTAAGGCCAAAATGTCAATATGCCAACTTTGGTAAGTTATTTCTCAATTATACTTTTAGATACACTTGTCCAATATATGTCAACAGTCCTCCCTCGAAAGGACCACTCTATGGATAACATTTCATGTAAATCCCGACAACCACAGGCTTTATTTGTCCTGGTTTCGTGAGGAATCACTCTATAACTCATTCATCCTGGATGCCACTGTACTCAGCCTTTAACCTCCCTGTTCTGTCCCAAATGGCACCTTATTCAAAATATATAGCCCATAGGGATCTGGCCAAATGTAGTGCACTATATAGGGAATAGGGTGCCATTTGGGATGCAAGATATGATACCTCACCATGACTGGCATGTAGACCTAGCTATCTGTTCACTGTGTTATTGTATCATTGCCTGCGTCCCAAATGGTACCCTTTTCCCTACGTACTGCACTACTTTTGACCAGGGCCTGTAGGGAATAGGGTACCATTTGGGACGCAGACATTGTATCATGCTTCGACCACTGTACAGGGTTCACACACAAGGTCAGAGATCCTTATATGGAGTGAAGGAGAAAGCACTCCACTGGTGATATTGGTACTGTAAATGGGAGGCTATAGTGTATTTATGGTGATATGTGGTTGTCTTACCTAGCTACCTCAAAGTGGCACTCCAGTCTCTCCTTTTCACCTCATTTAACAACTGATTTACTTAAAGGCCTAGTGCAGTCAAAACTTGATTTTCCTGTGTTTTATATATATTTCCACACTATGAGGTTGGAATAATACATTGAAATTGTGAAAATATGATAATGCCCTTTAAGTGTAAGAGCTGTTTGAAAAGACCACCTGAAATGTCAGCCTTTTTTGGTGGGATGTTATGGCCTGCCTGGTGACATCACCAGGTGGTAAATTAGTTAATAGACCAATAAGAAATAGAGTTCCAAACCTCTCTGCCAATAACAGCTCGTTTTCAGTTTTCCCCTCCCCACTCAGACCACTCCCTGACAGTCTGAGCAAAATCCTTGCATGAGAAATAGCTTCTTTTTTTTTTACCTTTTACTGTATTTATACTTGGGATATCCCTTTTCAACAGTAAAAGTTAAAAAATCCATGGAGGACATCTTTAAAGCGAATGCGTCTTGATAAGAGTGTCTGCTAAATGACTAAAATGTAAATGTAAATCTATTTACAGTGTAGGTGCATATAACTTATTTATAACACCCACACTCTAATAACACTTTCCTAGCTTATGTTATTATCGTGTACATTCATGCATGTAAATGAGGACCTACCAGTTGTACAGTTGCTAACTGATTCAACAGCTGTAGAAAAAGCTACCCATCAACAGATATCCAAGTCTCTTTTCCTGATTAAACAATGGTAAAGGACAAGTAGGGGGTAAGAATACAGTAACCCTCCGGCCAGAGTCTGAAAAAGAGTTGGACGGAGAGTTGGCCTGGTCCTCTTACCTCCTCCGTCAGCAATGTGTTCCTGGATTCATCCGATAACATTGAGGAATTTACCACATCATTCACCGGCTTCATTAATAAGTGCATCGACAAACTCGTCCCCACAGCGACCATACATACCCCAACCAGAAGCAATGGATTAAAGGCAACATCAGCGCTGAGCTAAAGGCTAGAACTGCCGCTTTCAAGGAGCGGGACACTAATCTGGACGCTTGTAAGAAATCCCGCTACGACGAGCCATCAAACAGGCAAAGCGTCAATACAGGACTAAGATTGAATCCTACTACTCGACAGATATGGAAGGACTTGCAAACTATCACGGATTGCAAAGGGAAACCCAGCCGCGAGCTGCCCAGCAACGCAAGAGTACCAGACGACATAAATGCCTTCTATGCTCGCTTCGAGGCAAGCAACACTGAACCATGCATGAGAGCACCAGCTGTTCCGGATGACATGTTGGAGTGTACGCCTAGCTATCCGTACATTTTAAAAATAAGAAAATGGTGCCGTCTGCTTTGCTTAATATAAGGAATTTGAAATGATTTATACTTTCAATTTTACTTTTGATACTTAAGTATATTTTAGCAAACACATTTACTTTTGATACTTAAGTATATTTAGAACCAAATACTTTTAGACTTTTACTCAAGTAGTATTTTACTGGGTTACTTTCACTTTTACTTGAGTAACTTTCTATTAAGCTATCTATACTTTTACCCAAGTATGACAATTGGGTACTTTTTCCACCACTGTGTGTGTGTGTGTGGCGTCAGCATGCATGTGTGCGCATGTTATGTGTGTGTGGGCATATGTGTGAGTGGGTGGGTAGAGTCCAGTGTGTGTGCATAGAGTCAGTGCAAGAGTGTCCGGGTAGCCATTTGATTTAGAAGTCTTGTTTAGCAGTCTTATGGCTTGGGGGTAGAAGCTGTTCAGGGTCCCGTTGGTTCCAGACTTGGTGCACTGGTACCGCTTGCAGTGCGGTAACAGAGCGAACAGTCTATGGCTTGGGTGGCTGGAGGCTTTAACAATTGCTTGGGCCTTCCTCTGACACCGCCTGCTATAGAGGTCCTGGATGGCAGGGAACTCGGCCCCAGTGATGTACTGGGCCGTACTCACCACCCTCTGTAGCGCCTTGCGGTATGGTGCCTTGCAGTTGCCGTACCAATCTGGGATGCAGCCAGTCAAGATGCTCTCAATGGTGCAGCTGTATAACTTTTTGAGGATCTGAGGGTCCATGCCAAAGCTTTTCACCCTCCTGAGGGGGAAGAGGCGCTGTTGTGCCCTCTTCACAACTGTGTTGGTGTGTGTGGACCATGATTATTCCTTGATGTGGACACCGAGGAACTTGAAGCTCTTGATCCGCTCTAGTACAGCCCCATCAATGTGGATGGGGGCGTGCTCACCCCTCTGTTTCCTGTAGTCCACAATCAGCTCCTTTGTCTTGCTGACATTGAGGGAGAGGTTGTTGTCCTGGCACCACACTGCCAGGTCTTTGACCTCTACCCTATAGACTGCCTCATCGTCGTCTGTGATCAGTCCTACCACTGTCGTGTCGTCAGCAAACTTAATGATGGTATTGGAGTCGTGCGCGGCCACGCAGTCGTGTGTGAACAGTGAGTACAGGATTGTACTAAGCACGCACCCCTGAGGGGCCCTTGTGTTGATGGTCAGCGTGGCGGATGTGTTGTTGTCTACCCTCACGGCCTGGGGATGGCCCATCAGGAAGTCCAGGATCCAGTTGCAGAGGGAGGTGTTCAGTCACAGGGTCCTGAATGCTGAACTGTAGTCAATGAACAGCATTCATACATAGGTTTTCCTTTTGTCCAGGGCAGTGTGGAGTGCAATAGAGATTGCATCATCTGTGGATCTGTTGGGGTGGTATGTGAATTGGAGTGGGTCCAGGGTGTCTGGGATGATGGTGTTGATGTGAGCCATGACCAGCCTTTCGAAGCATTTCATGGCTACAGATGTGAGTGCTACGGGGCGATAGTCATTTAGACAGATTACCTTGGCGTTCTTGGGCACAGGGACGATGGTGGTCTGCTTGAAACAAGTTGGTATTACAGACCGGGTCAGGGATATGTTGAAAATGTCAGTGAAGACACTTGCCAGCTGGTCAGCGCATGCTATTCCATCCTGGTATTCCGTCTGGCCCCGCGGCCTTGCATATGTTAACCTGTTTAAAGGTCTTACTCACATCAGCTACGTCGAGCTTGATCACACTCACCACATACGCTGTCTATTATCTATCCTGGTGCCTAGTCACTTTACCCTCTCTCTCGCTCTCTCTCTCTCTCTCTCTGTCTCTCTCTCTCTCTCTGTCTCTCTCTCTCTCTCTCTGTCTCTCTGTCTCTCTGTCTCTCTGTCTCTCTGTCTCTCTGTCTCTCTCTCTGTCTCTCTCTCTCTCTCTCTCTCTCTCTACAGTTCTACAAAGGCCTAACAATATCATAAAACACACTAGCTTTCTATAATCTGAACTGCTGCCATTTTACCCTCAGTAATTGAGAGCATTGAGTCTGAACTACAGTATCTGTCTGAGCTGTGTGTGTGTGTGTGTGGTGTGTGTGTGTGTGCGTGCGTGCGTGTGTGTGTGTGTGTGTTTGTGAGAGAGAGAGTGAGTGAGAGTGTGAGAGAGTGTGTCTCCAGAGTGATTTTGGGCTCATCATTATTTCAGTGTACCAGAGAGTGTCTCTCTCTACACCTTTGATGCCTTGATGATTCCCTTTCCTTATTACATAATCAACTTTTACATCTACAAGTCAGACTTCTCTCATGAATAAATGAGATCGTATCTTATGATGAAGCAACAAAGGAATCCATTCAAAATAAAAAAAAATCAGTTCATCCATTTAGAATGGGACATTTCATCCATTCAAAAATGACACGATTGTTTGATCACTGTCTTCAACTGTTACAAGGTTAATATTGTAACCAAAGATAATCCCTATGAGCAAAAGACGTTGAAAGACGTTGAAAATACGTCTTCTGGTTCAATCCAGATCTTTAAGCTCCAAGTCAAGTTTAAGTGCTCTCTCTGCAGGCTACAAAACAACTGAGATAATATCAAGCAGTTTGAAAGCCCTTTCAGTCACCCAAATTATATTGTAACTAACCTGTAATAACAAAATGACAATATGGCATTAATTTACACACATAATATACAAGATCTTGAAAAGGTTATTCAAAATGTTTTCAAGAGAAGCAACCAGCAAAACTCTAAGCCAAATATTACAATGCACTGGTAACACAGTAACAACATTGAAAGAAAACTACAATTTACAGCACAAAAACATAATTCTACAACAGAATGTTTGACACTTTGTGAAAACTTGATTTGGACAGCGCGAGATAACAATAACAGCAGTGACCGGTAAATGGTTGTTGACTCAGTGTCTGTGAGTCTGACTCTACCAAGAATAATCCTTTATGCTAGACTACACCAATGACGTATATAAACCCTGGATGACTGTCAGGGGGGCGTTGTATTGAAGCCACCATGCAGCCATCTTGGTACTCC
Source organism: Coregonus clupeaformis (assembly GCF_020615455.1). Lineage (NCBI taxonomy): Eukaryota > Metazoa > Chordata > Actinopteri > Salmoniformes > Salmonidae > Coregonus > Coregonus clupeaformis. The sequence continues at coordinate 50,418,543 of NC_059218.1, forward strand.
TCCTCCATTGTAAAAAATAAAAGAAAAAAATGTGGAAGCTATAGAAATTAATGTATTAATGTCTACATTCGTTTTTTAAATGTTTATTCTATTACAGACACCTTAATACATAATTTAAAATTATATTATGTGAGCTAAACATAAAAAATTTAAATATAGAAACATTTTCCTTAAAGTATATATTTTTGCGTGTATAATGTTACTGTTCCCACTACAAAAAAAAACTTAAATGCATTTAATTTTGTCCTAGAAATGTTTTATTTAAATATTGTAGAATTCCCATTCATAGGTAGCCAAGCGGTTAAGAGCTTTAGGCCAGTAACCGAAAGGTTGCTGGTTCGAATCCCCGAGCCGACTGGGTGAAACATCTGTCGATGTGCCCTTGAGCAAGGCAGTTAACCCTAATAGCTCCTGTAAGTCGCTCTGGATAAGAGCGTCTGCTAAATGACTCAAATGTAAATGTATGGAAACAGAACGTGTCAATCAAACGATCATCGGTTTCGGATTCTGTTCTGCTCGTTTGAATTCATTGCATGATGAATCTGTGACCAAATGTATATACTTTCTCACGGATACACTTGAAGTACTACTGCTCCATGGCAAGCGAATGATACATCCACGCTTACCAATGCATAACGACCATAACAACGTGCTATTCCCCTGTTGTAGCTACTAACGTTAGCTCACTGTTACCCCCGTCCGCTACAAATGACAAGCAAAGCGGGTTTTAGCTTACCTGCCTGTGCGCCGCTAATGTAGTTTATCTTTCTTATTTTTGTTAATTTTTCACTCCGTATTTTTCTGCCCTGTCTGCATTTCATATCCACCGGTCCATAACAGCGGAAGGCACAGCTGCCCAGGTTTGGCCTGATGATGGGAGAAACAGGGATTGAGGGATGGATTGATGGAGAGGAGGAGGAAGGAGCCTTCGATGTAAGGATATATGGGTCCCCCAACTCGTGCCCAGCATGTGTGTCGTTCCGTTACCAAGGCAGCGTCGACTCTTCAGCCCTGTAGTGCGAGCTGCAGCAGATTCCAGAGACATGTTAGTGCGCATGCGCGTCACCGAAAACCCCCCGAGGAGCCGATACTACACCGACTACACGTTATAATAGCCTCGATCGAAATAAGCGAGATGCGCACGCGCTCCCTGCCTCTCTCGCGGTTTTGTTTTACTGTACCACGAGGAGCAATAGGCTAAAGATGTTTGTGTTCCTCTGTAGGTTTATTTACGAGGAATGTAAAGCAAGCCACATGCACACACTTCACTGTGGTGAAGGCTAGAAGACAGCAGCCTATCTATACGCCTCTATAAGCTTCAGCATCAGCTTGGTGCTATAGGTCGTTTTCCTTTCTTTACTTAGCCACATAGTGGCACTACTGCCACATATTTGCAACATACCGGTAGGCTGGACTGTAAAGGGTTGGAATTGGAACGATGCTGCTCTCTCCTGGCTCTGACAGTGAAGTGCGGCTGAAACGATGCTGCTCTCTCCTGGCTCTGACAGTGAAGTGCGGCTGAAACGATGCGGCTCTCTCCTGGCTCTGACAGTGAAGTGCGGCTGAAACGATGCGGCTCTCTCCTGGCTCTGACAGTGAAGTGCGGCTGAAACGATGCGGCTCTCTCCTGGCTCTGACAGTGAAGTGCGGCTGAAACGATGCTGCTCTCTCCTGGCTCTGACAGTGAAGTGCGGCTGAAACGATGCGGCTCTCTCCTGGCTCTGACAGCGAAGTGCCGCTGAAACGATGCTGCTCTCTCCTGGCTCTGACAGCGAAGTGCCGCTGAAACGATGCTGCTCTCTCCTGGCTCTGACAGCGAAGTGCCGCTGAAACGATGCGGCTCGCTCCTGGCTCTGACAGCGATGTTCCGTGGACGTTTAGGATACATGGCACGAGACGTCTGCTCAGTTCCAAGGCTATTGTCACGCTGATAATGAATCAAAGCACTAATAACTTATTCTGTAGGAAAACACAGACTGACCGTGTTTTGTGACGCATTGTAGCTAACTTTCACTTGCTCAAAATAAATAAAAGGCATAAGTAAAAAGTAATAACATACCAATTGCCTCTGTAGCCAAAATATCTACACCTATAGGCCTATTTATTTTCTGCAACAAAAGCCACCATCACACATTGTAAGCAAGCTAATGCCAGTGACTCCTAGGCCTAGAGACCACGAGAGATGGTTGACATCGGGAAAAGTGTCTATCAGCTAATCAGAGTGAATGATGATGTAAATGTAGATGATGTAAATAGTTAGCTACGCTGTTGAAACAAACTCGTTCTTACTTGATTTGAGTTTGTTCTGCCTGTTGCTAAGAAGCATTAGAATTATTTATCCTTAACAGTGAAAGACATATGGGGTTCTGAGATTCAACAGATTGTGAAATGAGCTCGTTTGATGTGCAATTCGTTACATTTAAAATCAAAACAAAAAATATAAAGATAATCAAAATAACATTGAAAAGTAAATCATAAAATTACTCAAATCCACTGTGCTGCGAGGGCACTTTTTCATAAGAGGGCAAAAGGACAGGTGCTCGGGCACAGGGTGAGCCCTATCTGTGGACGTGCCTGTCTATAACCATCATTTAACACATTTTCGAAGCCACAAACAGTTGTTTATGCTCAGATCTACTGAGCGTCTTTCCGTCGCTGTCCATGGCGCGGAAATCAGTCAAGCGCAGAATACATATGCTTACAACAACAGAGTCGATAGAGTAGGCGGCAATCAATCAAACAATACGTTAAAAGGGAGGCTTTCACTCAATGACTAGGCAACTTTATATAGACATGGTCTATAACTATAACTATCCTTTAATTTAACCCTATTCTCAACCGGCTGGTAGAGCATGTTTAGACAATGGATTTAGAAGTGGATATGAAAAAAACTTCAGTTGAACTTGATTGGTCAACTCCCCCCAGCCCTCCTGCATCAATTAACATAAATTGTATCCTTTTGGGTTGCTACAGTTCAGTGTTGTGGCACTCTATAACTTTGTTGACAACACACCATATTAGGCCAAATGAATTGGTTAAACTACATTTCATGACCCATGGGGTCATAATGCCTATATAGTAATTAAAAAACGGCAATTTGTCATATATTATCTAAAAAATGTATTCTGAACATGTGGGAAACATGGTGGAAGAACCTGGATCATTTAGAATGTAAGAAAACCATTTTGAGGCACGTTGCACTATACACCACCTGAAAACACATGAATTTCAATGTAATTGAATATTCATATTTGGACATACAAAATTACAATTTGACAAATGCACAGCAGTTGACAGAGTATCCCACCCTCCCACCCTCCCTCCCTCCCTCCACCATTTCTCTCTCTTTCTCTCTCTCCCTCCCTCCTCCCCCCCTCCCTCCCTCAACCCTCCATCCATCCATCAAGCTGAAGGGAGTCTTTGTGCACACATTATAATTATATTTTAATAATAAATAAATAGCAGCGTCACACAGATATGAAATCAAAAACATCGTGTGGATGACTGAAATAGTAAAGACATGAGAAGTGTCATTGACGAATATTCACAAGTGGTATAAAAAATGGCGATTGATTTGATTGTAACGCAAGGGGTTAACACATAAAATATCTCTAGCTCTGGCCCATGGCGTTATGATGCGTTCATAACAAGTGGGGAAACTCTGAAAATACTACTTGTAAACTGGGAGCAACCAGTTGTGTGCATTCACATGCTTTGAACTCGTTAAGAACGGCAATTGGCTAATGGCATCAACCATTAACTAAAAGTACAGCCATCATGCTCGTAAACAAATTTTAATGCTCGAAAAACACATGAAGAGATTTTTTATCTATTTTGATCAATTATGCTTTGTTGTTGCATTTAGATTCTGAAAATGCTGTTATCGAGGTCATTTCCTTAGTAGGTGACGTCAGAGGTCAGCATGTGGGAGAAGTCGGAGCTCAGGGATGATGATGGACGAGTTTCCCACTTGTAATAACAGTTGGAGGGCCGTTCAAGTGGATTTTAAAAGTGTCCCACTAACAATCACCAGTTGGAGTGCCGTTCAACTGGATTTATTCCCAGTCGTATGCCCTTAGTTACGAGTTTGAGAGATGTCATGAACGCAGCATTAGTTTGGGGAAGCTCAAGCTCTAATGCCTCGGACCAGAGCTAGCTCTATCCCACACACACACGGTTACGGCTAACATATACAGCTTAAAATACATCGTTTACGCAAACTGACTTCGCAAACTGATTTAGGATAAAACCAAAACCGATTCTTACTGTTTTTCGGCGTCCCCTTCTCTCTGCACTCCTCTTTATTAGTTTTAGTTTTTTTGTTCGACTTTATGTCAAACATGGCAATGGGCCCGTAGCAACGTCCTACCCACCTCTGCATTTTGTCAGAAAAAAAAGCTCCAACGTTCCTAGTGATCGGTTAGGCCTACTGTTCGATCTTCCATACTTAGGAGCTAGACAGGCTGCACATCTCAAATGGCACCCTATTCCCTACATGGAGCACTACTTTTGACCAGAGCCCCATGGTCCCTGGTCAAAAGTAATGCACTATATAGGGAAAAGGGTGCCATTTGAGACGTAACCAAAATGTGTTGATACGTTGTTGTTTAAAAAAACAAACATTTTGACCTGTGTGTGACCTGTGTAGAGGGGTCAGAGGTTGTCATAGGTAGTACATTCAGTCATGTGCTCCGGTGTTTTTTTTAATGGTTGTGGCAGCATTGAGTATGAGTTGCAGGGATAACCTTCAGGGTCTGTGTGGATTATATATGCCCATAGGGTTACTAATATAATGTAGATTTGGTTATGGTGAGGTTTGTTCTGTGATAGGGTTATAGCCTATGGTTATGGTTGAGTTATGATCACAGCTACAAATGTAGGATCTTAATTTGAGCCAGTTTGATACAGCAGGAAAATAATCCTGCAGCAACAGCAAATGTGAATTAGTATGTGGATTATAATTAATGGACATTTTTTTGTAAGAGTTAATACATTTTTTTGTGGATTATAATGAATGGACATTTTTTTTGTAAGAGTTAATACATTTTTTGTTAGGGCAAATCAAGTCTGACATATTTAAAGTGGAAATTACAAACTTTAGAAGCATTTTTAAACCTTGAATACACTATAAGCAACAAAAGAGTGCTCAAATTAATATCCTACATCTGTATGGTTCTAAAGATGGCAGAGGTGGGGTTTATGTTCTGGTCAAGATATGGAAATAAAGGGACCTGTAGTCAGGCTGGCTGTGTGGGACAAAATGCAGCCCTCTGGGACCTGTAGTCATTAAGCATCTCAGCGTATGAGTACTGGGTTTGATCCGTCTTCTCAAGGACTGCCTGCCGTGTCAATCAGTACGAGGTAATACATTTTGATGTGTGAGAGAGATCCACTGTACTGAGACCAGGGTTTCCAACCCCTTCATCCACCCTCATGCAAGCATTAAGAAGTAACTCCTAACCTCAGATCTAGGATCAGATTACCCAACTCCCAATCCTATATTAGGGGGATGAAACAATTTGACCCTGTATCAGTGGTCAGGGCCATTGACTTCTAGCTACATGGTCCATTCATTTTAATGAGGTGGATCTTGGTGCTATCCCCTGTCTCACCACAAGGTGGTACTGTGACTGTCAATGGGGCTATAGTTCAGTTTTGTTCAGTTACATTCCTTTCTCCATTCACCATTACTAGTCTGCCTAGTAAACATTATATACTTTTTTTTATACACACCGACAAAGCTCAATTCAGACCTGTTGTATTGTTATGTAGTGTCCTAACCAGTTAGAACTGGTTATAACATGGTGCTGAATTGTTACTAAGATCCATTATACAATAAGTTAGACTGCATTTGACTATGGCTGCGTCCGACATGCCACCCTATTCCCTATACAGTGAACTACTTTTGATCCACTACATAGGGAATAGGGTGCCATTTGGAACATAGACTATGAAGTCTCGAGTCTCTCTCTGTTCAGCCTTGAATCATGTCTTCTTCTTGTTCTTCTTGTTCTTGTTCTTGTTCTTGTTCTTCTTCTTCTTCTTCTTCTTCTCTAGATTGTAGAAGTCTATTACACCCAGGTCAAGGGTTAAGGGTCAAGGTAAGTCCTTCCATGACCCCTTCTACCAGAAGTGTCCACTCCACCCACTGTGGCTGTGTCTCAAATTCTACCCTATCCCCCATAGAGTTGCACTACTTTTGACCAGAGCCCTACATAGAGATGCCTAAATAAGGAGTTTTGTTAAAAGTAGTGCACTATATAGTGAATAGGATGTTATTTGAGACACGGCCAATACAGTCCCTCCCTCGCTCGCATTACTTCACGTCCGTCCGTCCATCATCAGCCAATGAGATGCAGAGCTGGCGTAATCCAATTAACCAATCAACCAATCAGACGCTGCTGGTGCGCTCCAAGTGGGAATGGCAGAAGCTGTCGACGGACAGCTTCAACTCCGACATTCTGGGTTCCAATTCCGACATCATCCCGGGGCATTCCATCTCCATCCTCATCCCGTCATCTGTAGGATCGTCAGGCTCCACCCCTCTGATCATCCCATTCCCGTCGGCCCCGCCCCCTCCACCACCATTCCGACAGTTGCTATTCCGGTCCACACTTCCCTTCTTCCCATGCCCTCCAAGATGCCCAAATATGGGCGTGACCGCATGAGACGAGCACTGTATGGTGGGAACAGCTAGCGACTTACTGCTAACCCCTGCATTCGGCCCTGTGTTATACTGACAACGTATATAGCTGGAAAAGGCCCTTCTATATGTCTTATTAAACAATGTATAGACTAAGGGGTTGACTCCAGAGGAGATGTATCCCACCCACACGAAGACGTTGAGGAGCTCGGCCAATAGCGGCTCGTTGCAGGAACCCTGGCAGAGGACGTAGGTGACGTTGGTGATGAAGAAGGGGCACCACATGATCAGAAACAGGAAGAACACGATCCCCAGCACCTACAACACAGAACAGAGAACATAGAACACACTAGAACAGAGTAGATAAGAGAACATAGGACACACTAGTACAGAGTAGATAAGAGAACATAGGACACACTAGTACATAGTAGATTAGAGAACATAGAACACACTAGTACAGAGTAGATAAGAGAACATAGGACACACTAGTACATAGTAAATTAGAGAACATAGAACACACTAGAACAGAGTAGATTAGAGAACATAGAACACACTAGTACAGAGTAGATTAGAGAACATAGAACACACTAGTACAGAGTAGATTAGAGAACATAGGACACACTAGTACAGAGTAGATTAGAGAACATAGAACACACTAGTACAGAGTAGATTAGAGAACATAGAACACACTAGTACAGAGTAGATTAGAGAACATAGAACACACTAGTACAGAGTAGATTAGAGAACATAGAACACACTAGAACAGAGTAGATTAGAGAACATAGAACACACTAGTACAGAGTAGATAAGAGAACATAGAACACACTAGTACAGAGTAGATTAGAGAACATAGGACACACTAGTACATAGTAGATTAGAGAACATAGAACACACTAGTACAGAGTAGATTAGAGAACATAGAACACACTAGAACAGAGTAGATTAGAGAACATAGAACACACTAGTACAGAGTAGATTAGAGAACATATGACACACTAGTACAGAGTAGATAAGAGAACATAGGACACACTAGTACAGAGTAGATTAGAGAACATAGAACACACTAGAACAGAGTAGATTCGAGAACATAGAACACACTAGTACAGAGTAGATTAGAGAACATAGAACACACTAGTACAGAGTAGATTAGAGAACATAGGACACACTAGTACAGAGTAGATTAGAGAACATAGAACACACTAGAACAGAGTAGATTAGAGAACATAGAACACACTAGAACAGAGTAGATTAGAGAACATAGGACACACTAGAACAGAGTTGATTAGAGAACATAGAACACACTAGTACAGAGTAGATTAGAGAACATAGAACACACTAGTACAGAGTAGATAAGAGAACATAGGACACACTAGTACAGAGTAGATTAGAGAACATAGAACACACTAGAACAGAGTAGATTCGAGAACATAGAACACACTAGTACAGAGTAGATTAGAGAACATAGAACACACTAGTACAGAGTAGATTAGAGAACATAGAACACACTAGAACAGAGTAGATTAGAGAACATAGGACACACTAGAACAGAGTTGATTAGAGAACATAGAACACACTAGTACAGAGTAGATTAGAGAACATAGAACACACTAGTACAGAGTAGATTAGAGAACATAGGACACACTAGAACAGAGTTGATTAGAGAACAAGATCCTCAGAACCTAGAACAGAGTAGAGTAGATTAGAGTGGAGTATAATAGGCTATGGAATGCAATAGGACAGAAGGGAAAGGAAGGAAATGGAAGAGAAGCTGCTAGATGCCTACAGTTGGTCCTTACCTTGGAGGCCCGCCTCTCATTCTTGATTGCCTGTATCATCCCCCGCCTCCCGTGACTGTCCCTTGCGTCACGCCCCGCCGGAGAGCTCAGCTGGGATGCCACCTCCGAACTCTGAATTATGCTGATGCTCTCCGAGGGGGAAGTGCTTAAGAGGCTGGTCTGCCGGTCAGGTTCCGCCCCTTTCAGGCAGCTCAGACTTCCTTGTCTGCTAGGAGGAGGAGCCTCAATGTTTATGGGCAGGACTAGGACATTTTGAGGCGGGGACTGGTGGTTTGAGGGCGTGGCCTGAGGCTGCAGTGGCTGCTGGGAGGAAGTTTTCCTCTCGTAGAGGAAGACGGTCTCCTGGCGCTGGAGGACCTGGGGGGAAGACAGGATGTGATGTTATGATGGACCACGGACGGACTACCCATTATTAGTCAAATAACAATCATTCTCTGCAACAACAACAACAAAAGATATAGACAGGCCCACCAGCCTGTCTGCCCTATGACCGGTTGTTTCTGACAAATACATGGACCAATACATGGCTGGCCAATCAAAACAGACTCATTTGCGGTTGTCACCAACAAAGTGGGACTGTGTTATATTTCCTGTCTGACAGAACTGTATTGTAAGGCAGTAGGACGCTACCATGATGACCAACGGGATTCAATCAGAGGCTGGATGAATTCATTGGCTAGCCAATCAAAAGACAGAACATCAAATGACTAGCCAATCAAAACACTTTCTGACCTGTATGGTGAGGCAGTAGGACACAACCATGATGACCAATGGGATGAAGAAAGCCACGAAGGAGCCAATCAGCATGAAGCGCTCCTCGTTCAGAACACAGCTGCCGTTGACAAACACCTTGTCTTTGTTATGGAGGCCGATCACTGGGATAGGCATGGACACTCCTATAGGAGAGATGGAGGAAAATAGAGAGAAATTGATTAGAGAGGGAGGGCGAGAGAGAGAGGAACACCTTGTCCTTGTTGTGAAGGCCGGTCACCGGGTTAGGCATGGACACACCTAGAATAGAGGGAGAGAGAGAAGAGAGAGAAAGAGAGAGAAAGAGAGAGGTATACCTTATCCTTGTTGTGTAGACCGATGACTAGGATAGGCATGGACACTCCTACGAGAAGGATGGGGAGAAGAGAGAGAAGGAGAGAGAGAAAGAGAGAGGGATGAGAAGATAAGTAGTCATTAGAGAAGGGGGAGGGAGGGAGGGTGGGAGAGAGAGAAGGAGAGAGAGATAGAGGGATGAGAGAAGGAGAGATAGAGAGAGAGAAAAGGAGAGAGAGATAGAGAGAGTGAAGGAGCGTGATAGAGAGAGATAGAGAGAGAGATGAGAGATGGACAGAGATAGAGAGTAGAGAAGGAGAGAGAGATTGAGAGGAGAGAGAGATGGAGAGAGAGAGAAGGAGAGAGAGATAGATAGAGAAGGAGAGAGCGATAGAGAGTGAGAGAAGGAGAGAGAGATGGAGAGAGAGATGAGAGAAGGAGAGAGAGATAGATGAGTCATTGTTGTTATGGAGGACCATTGGAGAGAGAAAAAAGGGATGCAATGAGAGAGTGATGAGAGAGGAAGGTAAGAAGTTGGAGGAAGATAGAGATTAACATTTGGTCCTTGTTGTGGAGGCTAACGACCCACAAAGAGAGAAGGAAGGAGGGAGAGGAGAGAGAGACATATGTACATTGTGTACTTGTGGAGGCTAATGACTGGGAAATGCATGGACACAACATGGAGACAGCGAGAGACAGAAAGAGAAGGAGGGAACAAAGAGAGGGAAGGAGGGAGGAGAGAGAGGGAAGGAGGGAGGAGAGAACAAAGAGAGGGAAGGAGGGAACAAAGAGAGGGAAGGAGGGAACAAAGAGAGGAAAGGAGGAGGAGAGAACAAAGAGAGGGAAGGAAAGAACAAAGCGAGGGAAGGAGGGAGGAGAGAACAAAGAGAGGGAAGGAGGGAACAAAGAGAGGGAAGGAGGGAACAAAGAGAGGGAAGAGGGAGGAGAGTGATGAAGAGAGGGAAGGAGAGAACAAAGCGAGGGAAGGAGGGAACAAAGAGAGGGAAGGAGGGAACAAAGAGAGGGAAGGAGGGAACAAAGAGAGGGAAGGAGGGAACAAAGAGAGGGAAGGAGGAAACAAAGAGAGGGAAGGAGGAAACAAAGAAAGGGAAGGAGGGAACAAAGAGAGGGAAGAGGGAGGAGAGTGATGAAGAGAGGGAAGGAGTGAGGAGAGTGATGAAGTGTTTGTCCTTGTTGGCAGCCCAGATAGGCATCAATAAGTCTAGAGAGAAGGATGAGATAAGAATACAGAGAGGGGTGTAGAGAGAGAGAGAGAGAGAGAGAGAGAGAGAGGGAGAGGGGAAAACAGTGAGAAAAGAGAGAGAGAGAGAGAGAGAGAGAGAGGGGGGGGGAAAACAGTGAGAAAAGAGAGAGAGAGGGGGTGTGGGAGGGGAAAAACAGAGAGAAAAGAGAGAGAGAGAGAGAGAGAGAGGGGGTGGGAGGGGAAAACAGAGAGAGAAAAGAGAGAGAGAGAGAGAGAGAGAGGGGGGAGGAGAAAACAGAGAGAAAAGAGAGAGAGAGAGAGTGGAAAGAGAGGGGGGTTGAGAGGAGAAAACAGAGAGAAAAGAGAGAGAGAGAGAGTGTGAGAGAGGGGGGAGGGAGAAAACAGAGAGAAAAGAGAGAGAGAGAGAGAGTGAGAGAGAGGGGGTGGGAGGAGAAAACAGAGAGAAAAGAGAGAGAGAGAGAGTGAGAGCGAGGGGGTGGGAGGAGAAAACAGAGAGAAAAGAGAGAGAGAGAGAGAGAGAGAGGGGTGGGAGGAGAAAACAGAGAGAAAAGAGAGAGAGAGAGAGAGTGAGAGAGAGGGGGTGGGAGGGGAAAACAGAGAAAAAGAGAGAGAGAGAGAGAGGGGGAGGAGAAAAGAGAGAGAGAGAGATGAGAGAGAGGGGGGTGGGAGGAGAAACAGAGAGAAAAGAGAGAGAGAGAGAGAGTGCGAGAGAGAGGGGGTGGAGAGAAAACAGAGAGAAAAGAGAGAGCGAGAGAGAGAGAGAGGGGGGAGGAGAAAACAGAGAGAAAAGAGAGAGAGAGAGAGAGAGAGAGAGAGAGAGAGAGGGGGGTGGGAGGGGAAAACAGTGAGAAAAGAGAGAGAGAGAGAGTAGAGGAGGAGGAGAAAACAGAGAGAAAAGAGAGAGAGAGGGGGTGGGAGGAGAAAACAGAGAGAAAAGAGAGAGAGAGAGAGAGAGAGAGAGAGAGAGAGGTGGGAGGAGAAAACAGAGAGAAAAAGAGAGAGAGAGAGGTGTACGTAGCATAGGAGGCTGGTGGGAGGAGCTATAGGAGGACGGGCTCATTCGAATAGCTGGAATGGAATCAATGGAACGGAGTCAAACACTTTTCCATGTGTTTGATGTGTTTGGTACCATTCAATTGATTCCATTCCAGGCATTACAATGAGCCCGTCCTCCTAGCTCTCCCACCAGCCTCTCTGGCTACGTAGTGTGAGAGAGAGGTGGAAGGGGAAAAGAGAGAGAAAAGAGAGAGAGGAAAAGAGAGAGAGAGAGAGAGAGAGAGAGAGAGGAGGGGGAGGAGAAAACAGAGAGAAAAGAGAGAGAGAGAGAGAGTGAGAGAGAGGGGGGGTGGGAGGAGAAAACAGAGAGAAAAGAGAGAGAGAGAGAGAGGTGGATGAGAGAGGAGGCTGGTGGAGGAGGAGGACGGGCTCGCTCGAATGGCTGGAATGGAATCAATGGAACGGAGTCAAACACTTTTCCATGTGTTTGATGTGTTTGGTACCATTCAATTGATTCCATTCCAGGCATTGACAATGAGCCCGTCCTCAAAGCTCCTCCCACCAGCCTCTGGTACGTAGTGTGAGAGAGAGTGGAAGGGGAAAAGAGAGAGAAAAGAGAGAGAGAAAGAGAGAGAGAGAGAGAGAGAGAGAGAGAGAGAGAGGGGGGAGAAAACAGAGAGAAAAGAGAGAGAGAGAGAGTGTGAGAGAGAGGGGGGTGGGAGGAGAAAACAGAGAGAAAAGAGAGAGAGAGAGAGTGGAGAGAGGGGGGGGTGGGAGGAGAAAACAGAGAGAAAAGAGAGAGAGAGAGTGAGAGAGAGGGGGTGGGAGGAGAAAACAGAGAGAAAGAGAGAGAGAGAGAGTAGAGAGGATGGGGGTGGGAGGAGAAATAGAGAGAAAGAGAGAGAGAGAGAGAGTGTGAGAGAGAGGGGTGGGAGGAGAAAACAGAGAGAAAAGAGAGAGAGAGAGAGAGTGTGAGAGAGGGGGGTGGGAGGAGAAACAGAGAGAAAAGAGAGAGAGAGAGAGAGAGAGAGGGGGAGAGAAAACAGAGAGAAAAGAGAGAGAGAGAGTGTGAGAGAGAGGGGGTGGGAGGAGAAAACAGAGAGAAAAGAGAGAGAGAGAGAGTAGAGAGAGAGGGGGGTGGGAGGAGAAAACAGAGAGAAAAGAGAGAGAGAGAGAGTGTGAGAGAGAGGGGGTGGGTGGGAGGAGAAAACAGAGAGAAAAGAGAGAGAGAGAGAGTGTGAGAGAGGGGGGTGGGAGGAGAAAACAGAGAGAAAAGAGAGAGAGAGAGTGTGAGAGAGAGGGGGTGGGAGGAGAAAACAGAGAGAAAAGAGAGAGAGAGAGAGAGAGAGAGGGTGGGAGGAGAAAACAGAGAGGAAAGAGAGAGAGAGAGAGTGTGAGAGAGAGGGGGTGGGAGGAGAAAACAGAGAGAAAAGAGAGAGAGAGAGAGAGAGAGAGGGGGGGGAGGAGAAAACAGAGAGAAAAAGAGAGAGAGAGAGAGAGAGGGGGGTGGGAGGAGAAAACAGAGAGAAAAGAGAGAGAGAGAGAGAGGTGTACGTAGCATAGGAGGCTGGTGGGAGGAGCTATAGGAGGACGGGCTCATTCGAATGGCTGGAATGGAATCAATGGAACGGAGTCAAACACTTTTCCATGTGTTTGATGTGTTTGGTACCATTCAATTGATTCCATTCCAGGCATTACAATGAGCCCGTCCTCCTACAGCTCCTCCCACCAGCCTCCTCTGGTACGTAGTGTGAGAGAGAGAGTGGAAGGGGAAAAGAGAGAGAAAAGAGAGAGAGAGAGAGAGAGAGAGAGAGAGAGAGAGAGAGAGAGAGAGAGACCGGTCAACAGACAGACAAAGATAGAGAATAGATTAATTAATTAATAATCTAAATAATCTCTAATTAATCCTTAATCTGATGTGATCTGATCCTCTGATTGTTCTGAAACCACAACCTGACCTGTCACCTTGTTATCTGCCTAACACACAAACACACACACACACACACACACACACACACACACACACACACACACACACACACACACACACCAACCTGACCTGTCACCCTCTTACCTGGCTGTCTCCCAGACCTATTCACATTACTTATCTGTGAGAGGGAGCGAGAGAAAGGAGAAAATCCAATATCTATTGGGAGAAAAAAACCTTTATTTAACATTTGCAGCAAAGTACGTAGCTTCCTGCCACACCCGTAGGTACAGCCAGTGGAATGACCAACCAGACCAATAACATTAGTGCCTATGTCGCTATCATGATTGAATTATTACTATGTTGTCACTGAGTATTGTTTTTCTTGTTATTCAATCTATTTCACTTGCTTTGGCAATGTAAACATATGTTTCCCATGCCAATAAAGCCCCTTAAATTGAATTGAATTGTGAGAAAGAAAGAGAGATTCACCTAGAAAAGAGTCCCCTAAGCAAGCGGGGGACTCTGCTCACAAACACAAACAGACCCCACAAAGCCCCAGGACAGCAACACAATTAGACCCAACCAAATCATGAGAAAACTAAAAGATAATTACTTGACACATAGGAAAGAATTAACAAAAAACACGTAGTAAACTGGAATACCTGACCACTGTGACTGACCCAAAATTATGTACAGACTCAGTGAGCATAGCCTTGCTATTGAGAAAGGCCGCCGAAGGCAGACCTGGCTCTCAAGAGAAGACAGGCTATGTGCCCACTGCCCACAAAATGAGGTGGAAACTGAGCTGCACTTCCTAACCTCCTGCCAAATGTATGACCATATCAAAGACACATATTTCCCTCAGATTACACAGACCCACAAAGAATTTGAAAACAAATCCAATTTTGATTAAACTCCCATATCTATTGGGTGAAATACCAGTGTGCCATCACAGCAGCAAGAGTTGTGACCTGTTGCCACCATTGTAAATACCACCCATATTTATTTTGATATATTTTCCCTTTTGTACTTTAACTATTTGCACACCTTATAACACTGTATATATACATAATTTGACATTTTCCTATTCCTTTGGAACTTGTGTGAGTGTAATGTTTACTGTTCACTTTTTATTGTTTATTTCACTTTTGTTTATCCATTTCAATTGCTTTGGCAATGTAAACATATGTTTCCCATGGCAATAAAGCCCCTTGAATTTTATTTAATTGATAGAGAGAAAGAGAGAGAGAGAGCGGAGGAAGTCTGAAAAGCTAAACAGCCAGTAGGCAGAAAAATAGGAATTAATAAAGTCTGCCACTAATTATCAACATTTTCTAAAGGAGTACTGTGTGTGTGTGTGTGTGTGTGTGTGTGTGTGTGTGTGTGTGTGTGTGTGTGTGTGTGTGTGTTTGTGCATGCACCAGTGTGTTTGTGTTTGTGTGTATATATACAGTGCATTCAGAAAGTATTCAGACCCCTTGACTTTTTCCACATTTTGTTAAGTTACAGCCTTATTCTAAAATTGTTAAAATTGTTTTAGTTCCTCCCATTCTTCTCTGTAGATCCTCTCAAGCTCTGTCAGGTTGGATGGGGAGAGTCGCTGCACAGCTATTTTCAAGTCTCTCCAGAGATGTTCGATTTGGTTCAAGTCCGGGCTCTGGCTGGGCCACTCAAGGACATTCAGAGAATTGTCCCGAAGCCACTTCTGCGTTGTCTTGGCTGTGTGCTTATGGTCGTTGTTCTGTTGGAAGGTGAACCTTAGCCCCAGTCTGAGGTCCCGACCGCTCTGGAGCAGGTTTTCAACAAGGATCTCTCTGTACATTGCTCAATTAATCTTTCCCTCGATCCTGACTAGTCTCCCAGTCCCTGCTGCTGAAAAACATCCCCACAGCATGATGCTGCCACCACCATGCTTCACCGTAGGGATGGTATTGGCCAGGTAATGAGCGGTGCCAGGTTTCCTCCAGAAGTGGCGCTTGGCATTCAGGCCAAAGAGTTCAATCTTGGTTTCATCAGAACAGAGAATATTGCTTCTCATGGTCTGAGAGTCCTTTAGGTGCCTTTTGACAAACTCCAAGTGGGCTGTCATGTGCCTTTTACTGGGGAGTGGTTTCCAACATCTCAAGGATGATCAATGGAAACAGGATGCACCTGAGCTCAATTTCGAGTCTCATAGCAATGGGTCTGAATACTTATGTAAATAAAGCATTTCTGTTTTTTATTTTTAATACATTTGCAAAAAATTCTAAAAACCTGTTTCGCTTTGTTATTATGGAGTATTGTGTGTAGATTGATTAGGAAAAACAATAATTTAATCAATTTTAGAAAAAGTGTATTGCGTAACAAAATGTGGAAAAAGTCAAGGGGTCTGAATACTTTCCGAATGCACTGTACACGTACTATACATACCTATAGATATGGTCCATACAGCTGCTATCTTCATCATGGCCTTGGTTCTAGAGTTGAAGCGGCTGTGTTCAATGGGATTCCTTATGGCCACATATCGATCCAGAGATATAGCACACAGATGCATAATAGACGCTGTAGAGAAGAGGACGTCCAGATAGATCCAGATAGGACACAGAGCACTGGGCAGGGGCCACGCATAATCTGGATGGAGAGAGAGGGAAGAGGGGGGGAGGGAGAGGGGTGAGCGAGAGAGGGAGAGGGGGAGAGAGAAAGGGAGAGGAGGGAGCGAGAGAGAGCGAGCGAGCGAGCGAGAGGGGGAGAGAGAGAGAGAGAGGGGAGAGAGAAAGAGGGAGAGGGGGTAGAGAGAGAGGGAGAGGGGGGAGAGAAATAGAGAGCGGGGAGAGAGAGAGCGAGAGAGAGTGAGAAGGGGGGAGAGAGAGAGGTTGAGGGGGAGGTTAGATATATACATGTATATCAAGATAGGACACAGAGCACTAGGCAGAAGAGGTGAAAGCAAGAGAGAGCGGGATGGAGGAAGGGAGAGCTGAGCCACAAAGATACCATTAATATGGCTTCAAGGGACTTTCCCATTTTCTCCTCCTACGCTCCCCCTCTCTTCCTCTCCTCCCTTCATCACTCCTTCTTTCACTCCTGTTTTCAGAGATCAAGCATTCCGCTCAATTCTGTCTTCACAGCTGAAGGTGAATCAAGGAGAGCTTGATGGTGTGACCCTTGTCAATGGTCTCAATTTACTGTTGAGAGACAGGATATTGGAATACACAAGGTGCAATTCTGAAATTTGGTAGCACATCAGCAGTGTTCCTTTTTTTTATATCAGTCACTGACAGTCTATCAACTAGCCATGTCAGCTAACATTTGATAGATTGCTTGGTAAATTAGTCTAGCATATAAACCTTGTAGTAATCATGGCCGAATCACTGACCGGGCATGCAAAGGGTGCCCAGGGGACCTGACCTTCAGGGGGCCTCCATACATTTTGTTAGTCACTCTCACTCAGATATCAACCAAATCTCACTTAGGGCAACGACAACGCTAGAGGCCAATGTGTGTGTGTGCACGTGTGTGTGTGTGTGTGTGTGTGTGTGTGTGTGTGAGGTTTGAGTGGGATTATGGGGATAAAAGGTGATGATCTTCTAATCTCTGGATTATAATGCACAGCTGTTGTTTGGGATAAACCACACAGAGAGGGAGAGGGAACGAGAGAGAGAGAGAGAGAGAGAGAGAGAGAGAGAGAGAGAGAGAGAGAGAGAGAGAGAGAGAGAGAGAGAGAGAGAGAGAGAGAGAGAGAGAGAGAGAGAGAGAGAGAGAGAGAGAGAGAGAGAGAGAGAGAGAGAGAGAGAGAGAGAGAGAGAGAAAGGAGAGAGAGAGAGAGAGAGAGAGAGAGAGAGAGAGAGAGAGAGAGAGAGAGAGAGAGAGAGTGTAACATGGACACAGTGTGCTAGAGATGACAAGGGACAGATTATGGAATGAGAACACAAATAGAAATGTGCCCGAGTTATCAAATAAGCACTTGTATAACGGGATTTCCCTGTTGAAAAACATTTAAATAAATACGACATACAATATTTATTTAATTGCGTTTAAAAGGTTAATGCATGAAGAAACATCTTACTCATTTACTTATTCACCTGCAATTCTCTCTCTCTCTCTCTCTCTCTCTCCCTCTCTCTCTCTCTCTTCTCTCTCTCTCTCTCTCTCCTCTCTCTCTCTCTCTCTCTCTCTCTCTCTCTCTCTCTCTCTCTCTCTCTCTCATTCTCTATTCATCCCACTCACTTATTTATTTCTCTAAAATATACATTTCCCCTCCATATTATGCCAGGGCAAATTTGACCAATCACTGCATGATTACTGCATAAAGCTGACCAATCACCGCACCGTCACCATATAACATGGTTCAATCAAGCCACACGTCAACAAACATTTTCCCTTGTCAGCCCATTTTCGTGACAAATAGGACAACATCATTGCACATTGCAAAATGTCAGACTGACTGCTGCTTACCAAGTATTTTTGACAGCAAATGACACAGAAAATCACCTAGCAACTCAGAGAAATCCTGGAGGGACTGTGACATACAGGTAACTACCAAAATAAAGGAAACCCCAACATAAAGCGTCTTAATAGGGCGTTGGGGCCAACACGAGCCGGAACAGCTTCAGTGCATCTTGGCATAGATTCTACAAGTGTCTGGAACTCTATTGGAGAGATGCGACACCATTCTTCCATGAGAAATTCCATCATTTGGTGTTCAATTGGGTTGAGATTTGGTGTCTGAGACACACACACACACACCCACACACACACACACACACACACACACACACTAACACTCATTTCCCTCCAGATAATAGATTGTCAGAGTCTGTCGGAGACAATAGCAGGGTTTACAGGGGAACTGATAGTGTTTAACCAAGCATTGTATTGGTGAATTATATTAATCATACACTGACTGCATCCATCTATTCTGCCAATAATACCGGACTATACGTAACGAAATGTTTAAACCTCTTATAAACTGTAAATTTGATATTTTGGAGTGATGTTATGATTGTCTCTTTGTTTCATACCTGCAAAGTAGGTAAAACAGTGTCCGTTCCACTTTAACATGGGATATGTCTCCCTTGTGTTTTTATGTCTGTAATATACAGAGTTCCAGAGCTGTGTGGTGTAAATGTAATGTTTTATTATTATCAAGCGCCTCAACTGACATATCTGACACACTGGGAGATGTCCAGCATTGTGTGTGGGTGTGTCCAATGTGGGGTTTAGAGGCAGGGATAGTCTGGTGATAGTGTTGATTGAGTTGGCCTCCAAGGTCACACTGTTTGTGTGTGTGGATGTGTGTGATTGAGTTCCTTAGTGTGTGTGCGTGTGTGTGTGTGTGTGTGTAAAAGCATCTTTCCATTTTTCCTTAAAGTGCAACTGAACGTAATAAGCAATTTATCCTTTTGAAAACGGCCTGTGTGGCATCGATAGAAGTCAGAAACATTTATTCTAATATCTATTGTTTACAGAAAACTCATTCAACAATTGAATGAAGTTGTGTGGATAAAGGACTAGGGGTGAAATATACTTCTCCCATGGGCAAAGAAACTCAAAAGGGCTGATGATATTAATTAACAATCATTTTGATCCGAATTTGCAAATTGTTCAAACAAAAGCTTTGCTTTATCTTGGCCAGGTCGCAGTTGTAAATGAGAACTTGTTCTCAACTGGCTTACCTGGTTAAATAAAGGTGAAATAAAATAAATAAATACAAATATTTTTAATATGTTATTGGACCATAAACAGATTTGGGTCATTAATCTATACGGTCCAAATAACGAAGATCCACGCTTCTTTGAAAATATATATGATAATTTATTTGCCTACAAGCAATACAAGACTCTACTATTATGGTGGGACTTTATAATACGATTTTAAGTACCTCAATGGACCGTAAAGGAAATGACACTACAAACTATCACCCTCAAGCACTTAAGGAGTTCACGAATATCATGGATACATTAGAACTAGTGGATTAATGGAGGCTGAAAAACCCTGACCTAGTGAGATATACATGGAGGAGGCTTAATCAAGCTAGTCGTCTTGTCTACTTTCTTATGTCATTCTCACTGGCACCAAAAGTTATTGGATGACAAAAAAAATTAAAACTAGGACAGAATAATTTATAACTGACTTTTTCCAACATAATATAGGTACAGCAGATCCCCTTATTGTATGGGACACTTTTAAATGTGCCTTTAGAGGCCATGCAATTCAATACTCATCTTAAAAAAAAAAAAGCAATTTAAGTTTTAAAAAATCATATTAAAAAAGGAAAAAGAGGGACTAACAGTACAGATACAGTGGGGAGAACAAGTATTTGATACACTGCCGATTTTGCAGGTTTTCCTACTTACAAAGCATGTAGAGGTCTGTCATTTTTATCATAGGTACACTTCAACTGTGAGAGACGGAATCCAGAAAATCACATTGTATGATTTTTAAGTAATTAATTTGCATTTTATTGCATGACATAAGTATTTGATCACCTACCAACCAGTAAGAATTCCGGCTCTCACAGACCTGTTCGTTTTCTTTAAGAAGCCCTCCTGTTCTCCACTCATTACCTGTATTAATTGCACCTGTTTGAACTCGTTACCTGTATAAAAGACCCTGTCCACACACTCAATCAAACAGACTCCAACCTCTCCACAATGGCCAAGACCAGAGAGCTGTGTAAGGACATCAGGGATAAAATTGTAGACCTGCACAAGGCTGGGATGGGCTACAGGACAATAGGCAAGCAGCTTGGTGAGAAGGCAACAACTGTTGGCGCAATTATTAGAAAATGGAAGAAGTTCAAGATGACGGTCAATCACCCTCGGTCTGGGGCTCCATGCAAGATCTCACCTCGTGGGGCATCAATGATCATGAGGAAGGTGAGGGATCAGCCCAGAACTACACGGCAGGACCTGGTCAATGACCTGAAGAGAGCTGGGATCACAGTCTCAAAGAAAACCATTAGTAACACACTACGCCGTCATGGATTAAAATCCTGCAGCGCACGCAAGGTCCCCCTGCTCAAGCCAGCGCATGTCCAGGCCCATCTGAAGTTTGCCAATGACCATCTGGATGATCCAGAGGAGGAATGGGAGACGGTCACGTGGTCTGATGAGACAAAAATAGAGCTTTTTGGTCTAAACTCCACTCGCCGTGTTTGGAGGAAGAAGAAGGATGAGTACAACCCCAAGAACCCCATCCCAACCGTGAAGCATGGAGGTGGAAACATCATTCTTTGGGGATGCTTTTCTGCAAAGGGACAGGACGACTGCACCGTATTAAGGGGAGGATGGATGGGGCCATGTATCGCGAGATCTTGGCCAACAACCTCCTTGCCTCAGTAAGAGCATTGAAGATGGGTCGTGGCTGGGTCTTCCAGCATGACAACGACCCGAAACACACAGCCAGGGCAACTAAGAAGTGGCTCCGTAAGAAGCATCTCAAGGTCCTGGCGTGGCCTAGCCAGTCTCCAGACCTGAACCCAATAGAAAATCTTTGGAGGGAGCTGAAAGTCCGTATTGCCCAGCGACAGCCCCGAAACCTGAAGGATCTGGAGAAGGTCTGTATGGAGGAGTGGGCCAAAATCCCTGCTGCAGTGTGTGCAAACCTGGTCAAGACCTACAGCAAACGTATGATCTCTGTAATTGCAAACAAAGGTTTCTGTACCAAATATTAAGTTCTGCTTTTCTGATGTATCAAATACTTATGTCATGCAATAAAATGCAAATTAATTACTTAAAAATCATACAATGTGATTTTCTGGATTTTTGTTATAGATTCCGTCTCTCACAGTTGAAGTGTACCTATGATAAAAATTACAGACCACTACATGCTTTGTAAATAGGAAAACCTGAAATATCGGCAGTGTATCAAATACTTGTTCTCCCCACTGTAGATAGCAATAAAAACAGTACCATCGAGGCGCAGAATATGTTAAAGGAAAAAAAACACAAAGAAATGGAGGAACTTATTCAAGAAAGATCAAGTGTAATATATTATAAAAAATAAAGCGATCTTGATGGAATATGATGAAAAATGCACCAAATTCTTCCTATTGATAATGTAAAATTAACAGCTGTACAGAAAGACTCGTGTGAAGACCAAATTACAGAGGAGGAACTTGTTGATGCAATTGAAGCCAGGGCTGGATGGCATACCAGTTGAGGTATACCAAAAAAAAATGTATGTACTCAGAGGACCGTTATTAGCATGTTTTAACCACTCCTATAAAAATGACAGATTATCAGATACTCAACAAGAATGTGAAACAGGACCCAAGTGGTAAATATACAGATCCAGTCCAATTTCATTTTAATCCACCAGAAAAGACAGAACAAAGATTACAACAAATATTATGGTTAAACACAAATACACTAATTGATAAAAAAAACTATATTTTTTTTGGGGGGGGAAATACGGTTTAATCTTTGTAAACTATATCATAAATAGGACTGGTGGAGTTATGTCACAAATGCAGCTAGCAAAAATATATGCAAATGTCTGCTCTACTCAAAAGAGGCAAGTGGAAGGGGGAGAAAGTAAGGAACTTGTCTGTCAGCATTAAAAACAAAAATTGGCTAAAGAAAATAGTGATAAATAAAAGAGTAAACCAGATTCATTTAAGGACAAAACAATTGACAGCTAAATAGATTGCAAAGTAGTTGGGAATATATTTTTGATGTACCGATTCCATGGCACATGGTTTATGAATTGATACACAAAACGACGCTGGATTCAAAACCTTTTCAATTTAAATTATTATACAAAATTTTAAAATTTTTTTAAAAAAAAGATTTAAAAAGTCATTGTCAATCGATCAATAATATAATAATACTATGAGAATAGAAAGGTTTAGGGGAGGGATGGTAGGGTTAGGGGAAAATATATTATAATAAAGGAAAATATATTAAATATATAGATATATTAACCCAAAATATATATGGGTGATTGGAAATGATGCAGACATTTACATTGATGTAAGCCACAATCTATCAGCAATATTAAAGCTGATCTAGCCCCCCCCCCCAGAATGTGTTAATAGGATAATTTAGTCAGTCTAGTCCAAAACAGAGATTTACCAGATGGATAGGGGAAAAAATATTTGGTGGTGCATGGTGGTGGTCACTGTAGCTCAGCTGGTAGAGCACGGTGCTTGTAACGCCAAGGTAGTGGGTTTGATCCCCGGGACCACCCACCCACAAAAAAAAAAAATGTATGCATGCATGACTGTTTGGATAAAAGCGTCTGCTAAATTATATTATATGTTTTTCATCGGCAGGGACTGGGAAACTGGTCAGAATTGAAGGAATGATGGATGGTGCTAAATACAGGGAAATTCTTGAGGGAAACCTGTTTCAGTCTTCCAGAGATTTGAGACTGGGACGGAGGTTCACCTTCCAGCAGGACAATGACCCTAAGCATACTGCTAAAGCAACACTCGAGTGGTTTAAGGGGAAACATTTAAACGTCTTGGAATGGCCTAGTCAACGCCCAGACCTCAATCCAATTGAGAATCTGTGGTATGACTTAAAGATTGCTGTACACCAGTGGAACCCATCCAACTTGAAGGAGCTGGAGCAGTTTTGCCTTGAAGAATGGGCAAAAATCCCAGTGGCTAGATGTGCCAAGCTTATAGAGACATACCCCTAGGCCGTCATTGTAAATAAGAATTTGTTCTTAACTGACTTGCCTAGTTAAATAAAGGTTAAATAAAAAATAAAATTAAAATACCCCAAGAGACTTGCAGCTGTAATTGCTGCAAAAGGTGGCTCTACAAAGTATTGACTTTGGGGAGGGTGAATAGTTGTGGTCAGTTTTTTTGTCTTATTTCTTGTTTGTTTCACAATATAAAATATTTTGCATCTTCAAAGTGGTAGGCATGTTGTGTAAATCAAATGATACAAACCCCCCCCCCCAAAATCCATTTTAATTCCAGGTTGTAAGGCAACAAAATAGGAAAAATGCCAAGGGGGGTGAATACTTTCGCAAGCCACTATATTTAAATCCTGCCCACATGCCCACAGCTGGCAGCACCCAAATTATCATCAATTCTGAGCACGCTGCACTGAACCCATCATAATGCCCATGGTCAATTTGGTTTGACATTCGATATCCCTATGGGGCTAGTTAGGGACCATAAGTAAATTACACAATATACATGGGACAATATTTTAAAATGGAAATAACTTAAAAACCTCAAACCAACTACACTAAGTATACCAAACATTAGGAACAAATTCCTAATATTGAGTTGTTAACTACTGACTTTCAGCATGCATATAGGGAAGGGCACTCAACTTGTATTGCACTGACTCAGATGACTGATGATTGGCTAAAATAAATGGATAATAAGGTGATAGTCGGAGCTCGATTGTTAGATTTCAGTGCAGCCTTTGATGTAATTGATCATTATTTGTTATTGAAAAAACTCACTTGTTATGGCTTTACATCACCTGCCATCACATGGTTGGATAGTTATTTATCCAATAGATATGTACAGTGTGGTGTCCCTCTGGGCAGTTGCCTTGGGCCATTACTCTTCTCTATTTTTACAAATGATTTGCCACTGATCTGACAAGATGCTAAAATGACTATGTATGCTGATGATTGCACACTCTACACATCAGCACCTATAGCCAGTTAGCTCACTGAGACTCTTAGCAAGGAGTTACAGTCAGTGTCAGAATGGGTAATTAGCAATACACTGGTCTTTAATACATCTAAAAACCAAAAGCATTGTATTTGGTTCAAAGCATTCTCACAGACCTAAACCTCAACTGGAGTTGTGTATAAAGGGTGTGACCATTGAACAAGTTGAACAAGCTGAACTCCTAGGAGTAACATTGGATGGTCAGTTTTCATGGCCAAGTCATATTGACAAAGTTGATTTGAAGATGGGGAGAGGTATGTCTGTTATAAAAAATATGTTCTGTGTTTTTTGACACAAAGATCAACTGCACTAGTTGTTCAGGATCTTTTCCCATCTTGATTATGTTAGGTATTTTTTTCAGTAGGCCATACAGAGCCATGGTACCGAGTGGTACACAAGGTCAGACCATAGGTTAAACATAGTTCATTATAAAGCCAAGCAGTACGACTAAGTGAATACAGAGCCATGGTACCGAGTGATACACAAGGAGGGAGTCTGAGCCAGAGTCAGGAGATGGCTCTTGATTGATTATACTGTTATGCATGAGGCAATGCATTAGGAATGTCTTAAATGTATATGGTTGAGAATGGGTTATGGACCTGCCATGTTTAAACCATATTTAAGTATCGATTGATATGTTTTAGAATAAACAGAGCAGAGCCAGGAGATGGCTCTGTTATTTTTTTTACATGAGAAAGCCTGGTTCTGCCACTATTGTTTCCAAACTAAATAAATAGAAGGAGGAGACTGAATAGGGTCAGATTTCGCCACTATCATAAATAAAGAGAGTGGGCGGAGCGGTCAAAAGATGAAGGCTTGGAAACAATAGTGGAGAAACTGAACTGGGAGGGTTTAAGCTAAAGAGTATGTAAAACGAGCAGGAATGGAATTGTATATAAACTGAGGGCCAAGTGTTGGGAAGGCAGTTGCTCTGCAGATCAGCTCGGCTTTTGTTGCTCTATGTAATAAAGTCTATCTTGATTCTACAAAAACTCTGGAAGAACTTAGATTTTTAATAAGTATAGTGATAATTTTCTATGACAATTACTGTCTGGTAATATGGTCAGGTGCAGCAAAGAAAGACCTAGCAAAGCTGCAGCTGGCTCAAAACAAAGCAGCATGCCTTGCCCTTAACTGCACACACAGAACTTACATCTACAACACGCATGATATTCTTTCATGTTTGAGAGTTGAGGAGAAATTGACTACTTCTCTTCTAGTCTTTTTAATAAACATTTGTGTGTTGAAAATGCCTAACCACTTGTATAATTAATTTGCATACACTTCAAACAGACATACACACCCCACCAGACACGCCCCTATGGGTTTCTTCACTGTACCCAAAACAAAAACAGATTTAATGCATCGCTTAATTATGTATAGAGCCATGTCATCGTGGAATGCTCTGCCACCAGAGGCAAAAAACTAGTTTAGCTTTAAAACAGATTTTTTTTAAACATATTATATCACAGCGCCTCTCCTCTTTCTAAAGATCTAATTTAACTGTACTGTTTATAAGAATATGAATATGTATATAAGAATGTTGGTGTATTTTCTATATAGAACTGTTCTTTTTTATTTGTTGAATTTAATATAATATCTTATGTTGTTCTAGTCTACAACTGTTCTGTACTTTGTCATGTATTTGTACGTTTTATGTGGACCCCAGGAAGAGTAGCTGCTGCATGTGCTAATGTGAATCCTAATAAATGAAACTACACCTTGTGTGTGTGTGTGTTGTGTACAACCACCTGTCACACACACACACACACACACACACACACACACACACACACACACACACACACCCTGTGAACTCTCTTTGTCCCTCCATTTGTTCAGACAGAAACATAATTTCCTAATTAAAGTCATTATTTAACCAAGGCTTTGGCTGAGTGGCTGAGCAGAGAGCGAAAGACGCACACACACACGCACACACACACACACACGCACACACACGCACACACACGCACAGGCCATTATAGTAATCAGCCATGTAAGACCATTTAATATGAATGATGGGATAACACACATCTGCCTGGGTCATTGCAGGACAAGGTGTGTGTGTGTGTGAGTGTGTGTGTGAGTGTGCGTGTGCGTGTGTGTGTTAGGGGTTTCTGCAGGAAATGGTACAGGGGTTTACGTCAATATGCTATAAAGCCCTTATAGCTAACTTGTGGTTCAATTAAAGTGGTACCAGGTGGATTACAATGCTGTGTGTGTCTGTGTTTCTGTGTGTGTGTGTGTGTGTGTTTCTGTGTGTGTGTGTGTGTGTGTGTGTGTGTGTGTGTGTGTGTGTGTGTGTGTGTGTGTGTGTGTGTGTGTGTGTGTGTGTGTGTGTGTGAATCAATGCAGGTAAATGCCAGCA
>NC_059218.1:50452668-50500168 GCF_020615455.1 Coregonus clupeaformis
TCACCAGTATCCCCACCAGCATGTCTGCCACGGCCAGGGACCTCAGGAAGAAGTTTGTAGCGTTCTGAAGCTTCTTCTCCAGTGAGACGGCCAGAATGACCAGGATGTTCCCGCCCACCGTCAGTGCAATGATGACTAGGATGAGAAGCGCCGGCCAGTTCTTCTCCTTCAAATGCAACCAAACTTGATTTGTACAGCACCATAGAAATAGAATGACTAGAGCAGCCGTTGAACATCTGACCATGGCAGATAACTGGTAAACTAATGGGTACACTCAAAATACCTAACCTGGTATTGTAGTGATTGTTTTTCTATGCATAGCACATTCTGTAGCAACAGCATAAACAATTCATAATAATAATAATAATAATAATAATAATAATAATATTAATAATAAAAACAATACATAAAAACAGAAGTAAAAACACACTGACCTTCATGGGCGACGCTCGCAACACCGCCTCCGCCTGTGATCCCGATGACAGGTTGCTGTCCGCTCCCCCGTCCCTGGCTCCCCAGGGTAGACTCTGGTTTAGTCCACGGGAGGTGGAGTTATTCCCCCCTGGCCAGACCATCCAGCCCCCTACCTCTAGAGAGGGCGTGGTGGAAGAACCGAAGCCCCCCAGTAGGGCTACTCCTCCTGGGCTTCCCATCCTGGTATGGTCCCCTAGGGTCTGGAGGTCCTTGAGGTCCTGGCTGGACCTGGACTATTCCCCGGTCACCACCAGAGGGGGGCAGTGGACCCACCCGGAGGCCCACAGGACATCAGGATACTTGCGATTGGCTTGGTTGGTGGTTAAAAGGTGTTGTCTAGTTGTGGATAGTCCAAGATTAGGTCCACTTAGAAAGTCCTATCAGGACATTCAGAGAGTTGGAGGTTGGCTTGGTCTGGGTTCTAGGGTAAAATAGTGTTGTGGTGTTGTCTCGTTATGGTCACAAAAGGAACAGTCCAGACTCCAGTTAAGGTCCATTTGGAAGTACTCTTATGTTCATTGTGGTTTTAGTGTTCTCTTGAAGTGGAGCACCAGAGGGTTCTGGGGCCAAAGCCCTTCTCAACCCGTCCCTAAAATGAGTGTAGGCTTTAGCTCAGCAGGCTAACTAAGTCTTGGAGGAAGAGTCCATTGTGGTTTTCTAAAAAATTATTTTCCAGTAAGGTCTTCTTTAGAAGTCCAATGTCAAGGACACAGTGAGAAGGTCAATGGTGTCCCTTGTGTTGTGTCGTTCGCTACATTCCTCTTTCAGATAAGAAGCATCGGTTCTTGTTCTCCATGTTCAGAAAGCTCTAGAGAATAGGAAATACAACAGTGAGTTTGACTGTGTGTGTGTGTGTGTGTGTGTGTGTGTGTGTGTGTGTGTGTGTGTGTGTGTGTGTGTGTGTGTGTGTGTGTGGGACGTGTTTAACTATACTTGTGGGGACCAGAAGTCCCCACAAGAATAGTAAACAAACAAACATTTGACCAACTGGGGACATTTGGTTAGTCCCCAAAAGGTCAAATTCTATTTCTAGTGTGTTTAGGGTTAAGGTTAGAATTAGTGTTAGGGTTAGAATTAGGATTAGGGTTAAGGATAGGGTAAGGGTTAGGGTTAGGGTTAGGGGTTAGGAAAAATAGGATTTTGAAAGGGACTGAATTGTGTCCCCCCACAAGGTTAGTTATACAAGACTGTGTGTGTGTGTGTGTGTGTGTGTGTGTGTGTGTGTGTGTGTGTGTATGATAAACAGCCTACAGCCTTGAATGCTGTTTCCCAGCCTATAAAACTAATGCAGTTCGGGAGGCTTATGATAATGAAATGGCTACATTAATGGGATACACTTTGCTTATATGGGCTGCATCCCAAATGGGACCCTATTTCATGTAGACCCCTATGGGCCCTGATCAAAAGTAGTGCACTTTATAGGGAATAGTGTGCATATTGAGAAGCAGCCCTGGTGTTGTTCAGACAATACGTCCCAGACTGCCAGAGCCCTACTTCAGTACAACAGCAGGATAGATAATATCAAATAGATATCAAGAGAACAGCACTAAACTATTCAATATATATATTAAATCAAATAGATATCAAGAGAACAGCACTAAACTATTCAATATATATATTAAATCAAATAGATATCAAGAGAACAGCACTAAACTATTCAATATATATATTAAATCAAATAGATATCAAGAGAACAGCACTAAACTATTCAAGATATATATTAACTCAAATAGATATCAAGAGAACAGCACTAAACTATTCAATATATATATTTAATCAAATAGATCTCAAGAGAACATCACTAAACTATTCAAGATATATATTAAATCAAATAGATATCAAGAGAACAGCACTAAACTATTCAATATATATATTTAATCAAATAGATCTCAAGAGAACATCACTAAACTATTCAAGATATATATTAAATCAAATAGATATCAAGAGAACAGCACTAAACTATTCAAGATATATATTAACTCAAATAGATATCAAGAGAACAGCACTAAACTATTCAAGATA
The DNA here is from genome assembly GCF_020615455.1 of Coregonus clupeaformis. Lineage (NCBI taxonomy): Eukaryota > Metazoa > Chordata > Actinopteri > Salmoniformes > Salmonidae > Coregonus > Coregonus clupeaformis. The sequence goes on from NC_059218.1 coordinate 50,455,165, forward strand.
TATATTAAATCAAATAGATATCAAGAGAACAGCACTAAACTATTCAAGATATATATTAAATCAAATGGATAAGAATGGAACAAAACTAAACAGGAAGAGATCTACGGGCTGTACTAAAGTTATACAATGTGCAAGTGAAGTCAATTTAACTTCCGTATTGCTTGTTTAGCAGGCTAAGAATAAGCCTCAAATGTGCATTGTCAAACTCATGAAAATGTGGCCATTTAAGATATATATTAAACTAAATAGATAAGAAGGGAACAAAACTACACAGAAAGAGACAATGAATGGAGGGAGAGAGAGATGGAGACAGAGACAGAGAAAGAGAGAGAGACATAGAGAGGGAGAGAGAGGGAGAGTGAGAGAGAGAGAGAGAGAGAGAGAGAGAGAGAGAGAGAGAGAGAGAGAGAGAGAGAGAGAGAGAGAGAGAGGGAGAGAGAGAAGGAGAGAAAGAGGGAGAGAGATAGAGAGGGGGAGAGAGAGGGAGAGTGAGAGGTAGAGAAAGATAGAGGGAGAGAGAGAGGGAGAGATAGAGGGAGCGAGAGAGAAAAAGAGCAAGAGAGGGAGAGGGAGAGAAGGAGAGAGAGAGGGAGAGAGAGAGAGGGAGAGAGAGAGGGAGAGAGAGGGAGAGAGCGAGAGCGAGAGAGGGAGAGAAGGCGAGAGAGAGGGAGAGAGAGAGAGAGAGAGAGAGGTAGAGGGAGAGAGGTAGAGGACCATATAGGGAGAGATAGACACAGACAGGGAGACAGAGAGAGAGAGAGAGGTAGAGGGAGAGAGAGAGAGGTAGAGGACCATATAGGGAGATATAGACACAGACAGGGAGACAGAGAGAGCCAACCTTGGGGCCATAGCTTAATGATGACCATGATTCATCAAGCTGTTATGGTATCATTAATCACTGGATATTCATTCATGTGTGTCTAATTCTCTCTCGCCCCCCCCTTCTCTCTTTCTCTCTCTCTCTCTCGCTCCCCCCCTCTCTCTCTCTCTCTCGCTCCCCCCCCCCCTCTCTCTCTCCCTCCTCCCCCCTCTCCTGTCTTTATCTCTCTCTCTCCGACAGCGTCACAAACTGATAGTCTGATGTCTCTATCAATATGAAGTCTGTATCACAATGATAGACAGTCATTAAACCTTCCTGTCTCAGTGATGACATACAGTTGTCGTAGCGACCTAATCAAATTAGGTGGCAGGTTCTAATGAATCAATAAGCTCGAGGGGGTGTGGTATAACGGCAAATATACCAAGGCTAAGGGTTGTTCTTAGGCACGACGCGAAGCGGAGTACAGCCTGGATACAGCCCTTAGTCGTGGTATATTTGCCGATATACCACAAACCCTCGAGGTGCCTTATTGTTGTTATAAACTTGTTACCAACGTAATTAGAGCAGTAAAGTCTAATTATTATATATTTTTGTGCTTTTGCCGATGTGTCTTAGAAGGCATCGGGTATGACTAAACCAATACAGGAATATAGTTTACATCTGAAACGTTTTCAAGAAATTAATGATAATCTTGAAGCTTTTTCAAAAGACCCCGGACGTGACCCCGGACGTGACCCCACTCGACACAGCACTCCTTGGTACAGTGTAGCGACCGTGGTGTGTGTGGCGCCTCCTGCACTCTGATGGCGATGCCTCCATGCAACGATACCAAGTCACTTGAAGATCCTATTGGTTCCACCATTGGCTGTCCATTGAGAAGTCCATATCAAGTGGGTATCTAGAGTGGGCCTCAGCTACTGAGTAGACACAAGTTACCCCCCTCATCCAACCACTGATGTGATCCTCTGTAGCTCAGCTGGTAGAGCACGGTGCTTGTAACGCCAAGGTAGTGGGTTCGATCCCCGGGACCACCCATAAACAAAAATGTATGCACGCATGACTGTAAGTCGCTTTGGATAAAAGCATCTGCTAAATGGCATATTATTATGATACAGGGTCAGCTATATTTCCCCCCACCCTAATGGTCAAGGTTATATTGAGTGACAGGTAATCTGATCCTAGATCAGTGTTTAATGGTAACGATAAAAGCCACTTACCACATCCGGATCCATAATGCTCTCTTGTCCTGCTGCAGCTTCCTCCTCTGCTATCTCTCTCCTCTTCAGTGTCCCTCGTTTATTCACCGCCGCTCTGGAGAGAGGGATCAACATCCATCTGCCTAGAGAGGGAGGGAGGGAGAGAGAGAGAGCTCAAAGACATTGCTCCTGCATTTTTAACAAAAAATATAGATTTAGAGTTAGATAAAGTAGGATGTTTTGGCAGGGACATATACAGGATGCTACCCTCCACAACATAACCTTCATTCCAAACCAAAACTCCAAACCTACAACCTGATTTTGGACGGAATTATCTGGAAAGCTTTCTACTACCAAGGATTACTATTCTCAAACTATACAGCAAATGCTCTGGAAAACAAACAGAAACCTGAAAACACCATCCAACCTGGAACTGAGTGAGTAATGTTTAGTATGAAGCTATTTTTCACTTTCAAAAACCAAGAAGAAAAATACATTACAATGATATATTTTATTTTATAAGGACTGAATGCTAAGGCTACCAAGCTTAAGCTTGCTTGTACAAAGAGATACAATTTCAATTAGCACTGACGTGTGAAGTGAGAGGTGTCAAAGCCCTTGAGCCCAACAATAGCAGGAGAGTCGTACAGTCTACCCCAACCAAATGGAGAGGCCTTAGAAGCACCCCCCCACTGTTCAGAGGTCATTAAAATACAGTACCCTCTGAATGTAAAAAACGACAAGACACGAAAAGAGTACAAATTGAAACTTCTTTTGGGGAAGCAGGAGACACTTTTGCTGATTTGTATAAAAATGGGAACATAAGCAACCTTATCTTCCACACAGACCATCCCCCTGGCATGGCACAGTGCTATACTAGCACACTACCCCTCTGTTAAGAGGGGGGTGTAGCTGACGGTGGAAACTCAGGATACTGGACAACGAGGACTCTGTCGTCTAATATTAATCTCTATAAATCTGGAACCGTTTTGGTTCAAGGCAACACCAAACAGTTCCAGCTGGACTTTCACCTAATCAAAGAAATAGCTCAGCAGGAGAAGCTCTCCCTTGAGAAAGATACCCCCACCCCGAGCGGGTCAGACCAGACCTCTTCATTAAATAACCCCACAGAGCAACCCCAAGCAGAAAGCCAACTTCCCAGCACAGAGTACTACTCCCTCATTGAAATGAAGGATAAATTCACCCAGCTGGAGGTAAGGCAGGTGGAGCTGGAACAGCAGGTGAACACACTCCAGTCAGCACAGACCCAGACAACAGTCCAGCACAACAACACCCCCTTAACTAGACCTGGAGAGCTGGAGGTAGAGAGAGACATGTCTGCACTCTGGACTGTGGTGAGACAACATCAACAGGAGAAAGAGCAGGAGCAGGAGAAGAACAGAGCACTAGAGGAGAGGATCAGAGTGCTGGAGGAGAAGGTGAGAACGATGACGGGTGACATAGAACAACCCATTAGAGAGCTGGCCACCCCCGCAGAGAAGCCAGCAGAACAGCCCACCTCAGATCCTGGCCAAAGTCTCGACACCGCAGCAGAACAGTACACCCTAGACCCTGACCATAGCCTCGACATCACACCCAGACAAACAAATGAAGAACCCCAAGCCCAGGGGATCCCAACCCCTCTGAGCAACCCCCCAGTCAGACACCCTGATAGCCCTCATGACGACCCCCCCACACCCACTGAGGACATACACAAGCCACAGATTGTACTCTTATGGACTCAAATGGGAAATACATACAAGAAAATAAACTTTTTCCAAAACACACAGTGTCTAAACTCTGGTGTCCAAACACCCAGCGCGCCCTAGACCTTCTGTCTGAGGACCGACTAGGATCACCCAGCCACATAATAATACACACAGGCACAAACGACCTGAGAACACAGCAGGAAAGGGTGGCCACATCACTCAAGGGATTGATAGAAAAAGCTTCTTCTACTTTCCCCAACGCACAAGTGGTTATCTCAACCCTGTTACCACGAAAATACTTCCACCCTGCTACCATACAGCGGGTAAACGCAAGTATTTCCCGTGACTGTGCATCAAAACCAAATGTCTACCTGACCCACCACTCCACCCTGGACGTGAACAGCCTTTATGACCAGGTCCACCTATACAAGGCAGCAGTGCCCACCTTCGCCCGGACCCTAAAGGATATCGCCCTCAACCGCAGACCCAACACCTCACACAGGAGCAACAGATCAACAGACACCCCGCCCAGACCAGCAAGAGACTCTCCCAGACCTGCGGGACCCCCCCAGGACCTACACATAGAGGACCCCCGCAGAGAGGACCTACATCCAGACCACAGCACCATCAACCACATCTACACCCCCCACCCCCACCAATTAACTCCCCCCAAGTCAACCATGCCCACACACCATTTAGGCCCCCTAAGATCAGACCTATGCCCCCTCCTACCCACCCCAAGCCCCCCACTCCCACAAAGAGGGCCTCAACATGAAAGTCACACATACGCCCAGGCTGTGAGCAGGCAAACAGGCCCAACACCCACTCTTACACTAGCCCAAGCCAATGGCATGTACCAGATGCTCAGCAGGCTCTGCTCACAATTACTGGCCTGAGGCCAAACCACACAACCAACAACAGACACTTTATGGAACACAAAGCCTTCACTATTTCATCCTGGAATATCCAAGGCCTGAGGTCATCTGCCTTTGGCCTAAAGAGCAGGAATCTGGACTTCACCAAAGAAATCGGAAATACAGACATTGTCATCCTACAAGAAACATGGTATAGAGGAGACGGACCCACTGGTTGCCCTCTAGGTTACAGAGAGCTGGTAGTCCCATCCACCAAACTACCAGGTGTGAAACAGGGAAGGGACTCAGGGGGTATGCTAATTTGGTATAGAGCAGACCTAACTCACTCTATTAAATTAATCAAAACAGGAACATTTTACATTTGGTTAGAAATTCAAAATGAAATTATCTCAACTGAGAAAAATGTCCTCCTGTGTGCTACCTATATCCCCCACTAGAATCCCCATACTTGAATGAAGACAGTTTCTCCATCCTGGAGGGGGAAATCAATCATTTCCAGACCCAGGGACATGTACTAGTCTGTGGCGACCTAAATGCCAGAACTGGACAAGAACCTGACACCCTCAGCACACAGGGAGGACAAACACCTACCTGAGGTGACAGCATTCCCTCCCCCATATGCCCCCCTAGGCACAACTACGACAACATAACCAACAAAAAACGGGTCACGACTCTGCAGCTCTGTCGCACACTGGGTATGTACATAGTCAATGGTAGGCTTCGAGGGGACTCCTATGGTAGGTACACCTATAGCTCATCTCTTGGCAGTAGTACTGTAGACTACTTTATCACTGACCTCAACCCAGAGTCTCTCAGAGCGTTCACAGTCAGCCCACTGACACCCCTATCAGACCACAGTAAAATCACAGTCTACTTGAACAGAGCAATACTCAATCATGAGGCATCAAAGCCAAAGGAACTGAATAATATTAAGAAATGCTATAGATGGAAGGAAAGTAGCGTTGAAACCTACCAAAAAACAATTAGGAAACAACAAATTCAATCCATTCTAGACAACTTCCTGGACAAAACGTTCCATTGTAATAGTGAAGGTGTAAACAGAAAGAGATAGAACAGAGAGAGAGAACAGAGAGAGATAGAACACAGAGAGAGAACAGAGAGAGAGTGAAGAGAGAGAGAGAAGAAATAGAAAGAACATAGAGAGAGAACAGAGAGATAACATAAAGAGAGAACAGAGAGAACAAAGAGAACAGAGAGAGAGAGAACAGAGATAGAGAACAGAGAGAGAGAACAGAGGACCGAGAGAGAGAACAGAGAGAAAGAGAGAACAGAGAGGACAGAGGGAGAGAACAGAGAGAGAACAGAGAGAGAACAGAAAGAGAGAACAGACAGAGAACCGAGAGGAAGAGAGAACAGAGGGAGAGAACAGAGAGAACAGAGAGAACAGAGAGAGAGAGAACATAGAGAGAGGAAGAGAGAACAGAGAGGAAGAGAGAACAGAGGGAGAGAACAGAAAGAGAGAACAGAGATAACAGAGAGAGAGCAGAGAGAGAGGAAGAGAGAACAGAGGGAGAGAACAGAGAGAGAACAGAAAGAGAGAACAGACAGAGAACCGAGAGGAAGAGAGAACAGAGGGAGAGAACAGAAAGAGAGAACAGAGAGAGAGGAAGAGAGAACAGAGGGAGAGAAAAGAAAGAGAGAACAGAGATAACAGAAGGAGAGAACAGAGAGAGAGGAAGAGAGAACAGAGGGAGAGAACAGAAAGAGAGAACAGACAGAGAACCGAGAGGAAGAGAGAACAGAGGGAGAGAACAGAGAGAGAGAGAGAACAGAGAGAGAGAACAGAGAGAGGAAGAGAGAACAGAGGGAGAGAAAAGAAAGAGAGAACAGAGATAACAGAGAGAGAGAGCAGAGAGAGAGGAAGAGAGAACAGAGGGAGAGAACAGAGAGAGAGATAACAGAGAGAGAACAGAAAGAGAGAACAGAGAGAGAACCGAGAGGAAGAGAGAACAGAGGGAGAGAACAGAGAGAGAGAGAACAGAGAGAGAGAACAGAGAGAGAGGAAGAGAGAACAGAGGGAGAGAAAAGAAAGAGAGAACAGAGATAACAGAGAGAGAGCAGAGAGAGAGGAAGAGAGAACAGGGGGAGAGAACAGAGAGAGAGAGAACAGAGAGAGAGGAAGAGAGAACAGACAGGAAGAGAATGAAAGGCAGAGAGAGAACAAGACCCATTACCAGCGTAAACAACATCTACAATACCAGGTGATGGAGAGCGAGAGAGAGAGGAAGAGCGAAAGAAAGAGAGAGAGATAAAGAGAGAGGGAGATGATGGAGAGACCATTAATGTTGGTGACCTCAGGGATATTATACTGTTTAATCTGCTATGCTGTCTCATACATAAGAGAGGAACACAACACACAGACAGACAGACAGACACAAAGACTCATCAGAGAGAGAAAAATAATGAAATCTACATTAACTAAAGTTTTTCACAAAAGTAGTGCACTGGTGCAGTATTAGCCTTCTGTAGCGCGGACCCTCAGCAAAAAGGAAAAGGGAAATGGGGGAAAAAAGGTAATGACACATCTAGGAGTGCTGGTCTAGGATCAGTTTTCACGTTTAAATCATAATGAATAATGTAGATCCTAGATCAGCACTCCTACTCTGAGATGTGGTTATGGTCCCTGGTCCTATACATCCACAGCTCTGGGAGCAGTTTTACTCATTATATACCGAACAAAAATAATAAACGCAACATGTAAAGTGTTTCATGAGCTTAAAAAAAAAAGATCTCCGAAATGTTCTGGACGCACAAAAAGCTTTTTTCTCTCAAATTTGGTGCACAATTAGTTTACATCCCTGTTAGTGAGCATTTCTCCTTTGTCAAGATAATCCAGCCAGCTGACAGGTGTGGCATATCAAGAAGCTGTTTATACAGCATGATCATTACATTGTCCTTAGTGCTGTGGACAATAAATGTGATGCGTGATTTGAAGGAGTCAGACGCAGGAGGGTAAATCACAGTATACAGAGTTTCTTCCGTAATCCAGCGTAACCAGTCCAGTGCGCAAAACAGGCGCACTGGAACAAACATGCACACGGGGAAAATACCCCGGCAATACAAAATACTGAGCTCAACCGAGCTACTAATCCTCCCACAAGGACAAGGGGGGCAGAGGGAACACTTAAACACATACTAACAAGGGGAATATGAACCAGGTGTGTGTAATTGACAAGACAAGATAAATGGAATGATGAGATATGGAGCGGCAGTGGCTAGAAGGCCGGTGACGACGAACGCCGAACAAGGAGGGGAGGCAGCTTCGGAGGAAGTCGTGACAATAAAAGGCCACTCTAAAATGTGCAGTTTTGTCACACAACACAGTGTCAAGTTTCTGAGGGAATTGGCAAGCTGACTGCAGGAATGTCCACGAGAGCTGTTGCCAGAGAATGTTCATTTCTCTATCATAAGCCGCCTCCAACGTTGTTGTAGAGAATTTGGCAGTATGTCCAAATGGTCTCACAACCGCAGACCACACGCACGCCAGCTCCAGGACCTCCACATCCGTTTTCTTCCCCTGCGGGATGAGAAAAACAACCCGGACAGCTGATGAAACTTTAGGTTTGCACAACCTAAGAATTTCTGCAAAAACTGTCAGAAACCACCTCAGGAAGCTCAACACGTTCTGAACAGAGTGCCCCATGGTGGCGGTGGGGTTATGGTATGGGCAGGCATAAGCTATGGACAACAAACACAATTGCAATTTGAATGCACAGAGATACCGTGACGAGATCCTGAGGCCCATTGTCGTGCCATTCATCCGCCGCCATCAAATCAAATCAAATTTTATTTGTCACATGCGCCGAATACAACAGGTGTAGACCTGCAAATAGTCTTACCATGCGGTAGCAGAGAGAACAGTCTATGACTAGGGTGGCTGGAGTCTTTGACAATTTTTTAGGGCCTTCCTCTGACACCATCTGGTATAAAGGTCCTGGATGGCAGGAAGCTTAGCCCCAGTGATGTACTCTGTAGTGCCTTGCGGTCGGAGGCCGAGCAGTTGCCATACCAGGCAGTGATGCAACCAGACAGGATGCTCTCGATGGTGCAGCTGTAGAACCTTTTGAGGATCTGAGGACCCATGCCAAATCTTTTCAGTCCCCTGAGGGGAAATAGGCTTTGTCGTGCCCTCTTCACGACTGTCTTGGTGTGTTTGGACCATGATAGTTTGTTGGTGATGTGGACACCAAGGAACTTGAAGCTCTCAACCTGTTCCACTACAGCCCTGTCGATGAGAATGGGGGCGTGCTCAGTCCTCTTTTTTTTCTTCAATCCACAATAATCTCCTTTGTCTTGGTCACGTTGAGGGAGAGGTTGTTATCCTGGCACCACACGGCCAGGTCTCTGACCTCCTCCCTATAGGCTGTCTAATCGTTGTCGGTGATCATACCTACCACTGTTGTGTCATCGGCAAACTTAATGATGGTATAGGAATCGTGCCTGGCCATGCAGTCATGGGTGAACAGGGAGTACAGGAGGGGACTGAGCACGCACCCCTGAGGGGACCCCGTGTTGAGGATCAGCGTGGCAGATGTGTTGTTACCTACCCTTACCACCTGGGGGTGGCCCGTCAGGAAGTCCAGGATCCAGTTTCAGCGAGAGGTGTTTAGTCCCAGGGTCCTTAGCTTAGTGATGAGATTTGTGGGCACTATGGTGTTGAGCGCTGAGCTGTAGTCAATGAATAGCATTCTCACGTAGGTGTTCCTTTTGTCCAGGTGGGAAAGGGCAGTGTGGAGCGCAATTGAGATTGCGTCATCTGTGGATCTGTTGGGGCTGTATGCAAATTGGAGTGGGTGAAGGGTTTCTGGGATAATGGTGTAGATATGAGCCATGACCAGCCTTTCAAAGCACTTCATGTCTACAGACGTTGAGTGCTACGGGTCGGTAGTCATTTAAGCAGGTTACCTTAGTGTTCTAATCCGTCTGGCCCTGCGGCCTTGTGAATGTTGACCTGTTTAAAGGTCTTACTCACATCGGCTACGGAGAACGTGATCACACAGTCGTCCGGAACAGCTGATAAACTCATGCTTGCCTAGAAGCGAACACAGAAGTAATTTAGCTAACCTAGCAGGCTCGTGTCACTGGGCAGCTCGCATCTGTGCTTCCCTTTGTAGTCTGTAATAGTTTGCAAGCCTTGCCACATCCGACGAGCATCGGATCAGGTGTAGTACGATTCAATCTTAGTCCTGTATTGACGCTTTACCTGTTTGATGGTTCATAGGAGGCCATAGCGGGAATTATTATAAGCGTCCGGGTTAGAGTTCCACTCCTTGAAAGCGGCAGCTCTATCCTTTAGCTCAGTGCGGATGTTGCCTGTAATCCATGGCTTCTGGTTGGGGTATGTACGTACCTTCACTGTGGGGACGACGTCATTGATGCACTTATTGATGAAGCCAGTGACCAATGTGGTGTACTCCTCAATGCCATCGGAAGAGTCCCGGAACATATTCCAGTCTGTGCTGGCAAAACAGTCCTGTATCTTAGCATCTGCGTCATCTGACCACTTCTTTATTGACCGAGTCACTGGTGCTTCCTGCTTTAGTTTTTGCTTGTAAGCAGGAATCAGGAGGATAGAGTTATGGTCAGATTTGCCAAATGGAGGGCGAGGGAGAGCTTTGTACGCATCTCTGTGTGTGGAGTAAAGGTGGTCTAGAGCACATTTAACATGCTGGTAGAAATGAGGTAAAACGGATTTAAGTTTCCCTGCATTAAAGTCCCCAGCCACTAGGAGCGCCACCTCTGGATGAGCGTTTTCCTGTTTGCTTATGGCCTTATACAGCTCATTGAGTGCGGTCTTATTACCACCATCGGTTTGTGGTGGTAAATAGACTGCTTCGAAATAAATTGATAACAACTCTCTTGGTAAATAGTGTGGTCTACAGCTTGTCATGATACTCTACCTCAGGCTAGCAAAACCTTGAGACTTCCTTCTTATTAGATTTTGTGCACCAGCTGTTGTTTACAAATATACACAGACCGCCACCCCTTGTCTTACCGGACGCACTGTTCTATCTTGCTGATGCAGCGAATATCCCGCCAGCTGTACAGTGCCTTGCAAAAGTAACCCCTTGGCGTTTTTCCTATTTTGCATTACAACCTGTAATTTAAATGGATTTTTATTTTGGATTTCATGTAATGGACATACACAAAATAGTCCAAATTGGTGAAGTGAAATGAAAAAAATAACTTGTTTCAGAAAATTATAATAAATAAATAACTGAAAAATGGTGCGTGCATATGTTTTCACCCCCTTTGCTATGAAGCCCCTAAATAAGATCTGGTGCAACCAATTACCTTCAGAAGTCACATAATTAGTTAAATAAAGTCCACCTGTGTGCAATCTAAGTGTCACATGATCTGTCACATGATCTCAGTATATATACACCTGTTCTGAAAGGCCCCAGAGTCTGCAACACCACTAAGCAAGGGGAACCACCAAGCAAGCGGCACCATGAAGACCAAGGAGCTCTCCAAACTGGTCAGGGACAAAGTTGTGGAGAAGTACAGATCAGGGTTGGTTTATAAAAAAATATCCGAAACTTTGAACATCCCACGGAGCACCATTAAATCATCACCATTAAATTATAAAAAAATAAAAAGAATATGGCACCACAACAAACCTGCCAAGAGAGGGCCGCCCAACAAAACTCATGGACCAGGCAAGGAGGGCATTAATCAGAGGCAACAAAGAGACCAAAGATAACCTGAAAGAGCTGCAAAGCTCCACAGCGGAGATTGGAGTATCTGTCCATAGGACCACTTTAAGCCGTACACATTTTTTTTCATCGGCAGGGACTGGGAAACTGGTCAGAATTGAAGGAATGATGGATGGTGCTAAATACAGAGAAATTCTTGAGGGAAACCTGTTTCAGTCTTCCAGAGATTTGAGACTGGGTCGGAGGTTCACCTTCCAGCAGGACAATGACCCTAAGCATACTGCTAAAGCAACACTCGAGTGGTTTAAGGGGAAACATTTAAATGTCTTGGAATGGCCTAGTCAAAGCCCAGACCTCAATCCAATTGAGAATCTGTGGTATGACTTAAAGATTGCTGTACACCAGTGGAACCCATCCAACTTGAAGGAGCTGGAGCAGTTTTGCCTTGAAGAATGGGCAAAGATCCCAGTGGCTAGATGTGCCAAGCTTATATAGAGACATACCCCAAGAGACTTGCAGCTGTAATTGCTGCAAAAGGTGGCTCTACAAAGTATTGACTTTTGAGGTGGTGAATAGTTATGTACGCTCAAGTTTTCAGTTTTTTTGTTTTATTTCTTTTTTGTTTCACAATAAAAAATATTTTGCATCTTCAAAGTGGTAGGCATGTTGTGTAACTAAAATGATACAAACCCCCCAAAAATCCATTTTAATTCCAGGTTGTAAGGCAACAAAATAGGAAAAATGCCAATGGGGGTGAATACTTTCGCAAGCCACTGTATGTTATCCATGTCGTCGTTCAGCCACGAGTCGGTGAAACATAAGATATTACAGTTTTTAATGTCCCATTGGTAGGATATCCGTGATCTTAGTTCATCTATTTTGTTATCCAATGATTGTACGTTGGCTAATAGGACTGATGGTAGAGGCAGATTACGCATTCGCCGTCGGATCCTTACAAGGCACCCCGACCTACGTCCCCGATATCTCCGTCTCTTTCTCATGGAAGTGACTGGGATTTGGGCCTTGTCGGGTGTCTGAAGAAAATCCTTTGCATCTGACTCGTTAAAGAAAAAATATTCGTCCAGTACGAGTTGAGTAATTGCTGTCCTGATATCCAGAAGCTCTTTTCGGTCATAAGCGACGGTGGCAGAAACATTATGTACAAAATAAGTTACAAATAACGCGAAAAAACACACACAATAGCACAATTGGTTAGGAGCCGTAAAACGGCAGCCATCTCCTTCGGCGCCATTGTAGAGTAAGAAACATTCATCTCATGTTTCAGCATGGTAATGCACAGCCTCATGTCTCAAGGATCTGTACACAATTCCTGGAAGCTGAAAATGTCCCAGTTCTTCCATGGCCTGCATACTCACCTGACATGTCACCCATTGAGCATGTTTGGGATGCTATGGACAGCGTGTACGACAGTTTGTTCCAGTTCCCGCCAATATCCAACAACTTCGCACAGCCATTGAAGAGGAGTGGGACAACATTCCACAGGCCACAATCAATAGCCTGATCAATTATATGCGAAGGAGATGTGTTGCGCTGCATGAGGCAAATGGTGGTTACACCAGATACTGACTGGTTTTCTGATCCACGCCTCTACCTTTTTTTAAAGGTATCTGTGACCAACAGCTGCGTATCTGTATTCCCAGTCATGTGAAATCCATAGATTAGGGCCTAATGAATGTATTTCAATTGACTGATTTCCTTATATGAACTGTAACTCAGTAAAATCTTTGAAATTGTTGCATGTTGCGTTTATATTTTTATTCAGTATACATCGACAGATGTTCTACCCACCCACATATTGGCAGCTGAGGGACTTAACTGAACATAACTTTACATAACTTAACAAAAATACACATTTCCGCTGTCTGCCAGATAAGAAGATTGTCTTCTTTGTAACCTAAATATTTAAATTGATGAATACTACTTCCTATGCTTTTCGTACTTTTAATCTAACTTTGCTTTAAATACTTTATCCATCTCAAAGTTTCCTTTTTCCTAATTGTCTTCATCTAGAGTGTAACAGTTCTCACCTTCAAAAAAGTTTATCCCCCAAAGTTAGTCCCTTAACTTTATTGGTTTGACACCCACACATTCACTTTGTCTTATGTGAGCTGAATAGGAAGTGATTAGAGAGAGGTAACTTAAAGGTCCTGTGTGTGTGTGTGTGTAAGGTAAGGTAAGGTCTGGAGAGGTAGGAAGGTAAAGTGTGGTCCAAGGGCATCAGGCAGGACATAATCCTCAAGGGAGGAACAGGAGAAGAGGGCTGCCTCCCCCAATTAACTTCTGTTAGGGGCAAATAGAAGGAGGGATGGGGTGAAGAGAGGGGGAGGGGGGAGAGGAGATGAGTGAGGGGAACAGAGAGGTGAGGAGAGGTGGAGAGGAGACAAACTGAGGAGGAGAGATGGAATGCAGTGACGGGAGGAAGAAATTAATATTCTCTTGTATCTAACTATTTCTCTCTCTGCCCCCCCCCTCTCTCTCCCCTCTCGCTCTCTCTCTGTCTCCCTCCCCTCTCTCTCTCTCCCCCCTCTCTCTCTCTCTCTCACAACTCTCTCTCTGTCTCTCTCCCCTTTCTCTCTCTCTCTCTCTCTCTCTCTCTCTCTCTCTCACACACACACCTCTCTCGCTCTCTCTCTCACCTCTCTCTCTCTCTCTCTCTCTCTCTCTCTCTTTCTCTCTCTCTCTACATTGCACTTTATTTTGTACACATTTCTACACATCCTGAATATCTATATCTCTGAATTTTTCCTGTAAGTAGATGGCAGACAATACAGTGACTTTCAAGTAGCAGTATTGAGAATTTTGTATATACGCCGTTGAATAACATTCTCACCACGACATCCCCACTAAGTCCCAAATGGCACCCTATTCCCTATATAGTGCACTACTACCGACAAGAGCACTATGGGCTATGGTCAACAGTGGAGTAGGGTGCCATTATGCAGTGTGTGTGTGTGTGTGTGTGTGTGTGTGTGTGTGTGTGTGTGTGTGTGTGTGTGTGAGCACTACCATCTGTATTGCCTGTCAGGAACAGGTGTAGACGACATGACTCTTTCCCGTCTTAAGCACTCACACACACACACACACACACACACACACACACACACACACACACACACACACACACACACACACACACACACACACATCCCCAGTCAGGAAAACCATATCGCCGCAACGCTACTTGGCCCAAAAGAGGTGTTGTGATACAAACAACACCTGTGGACACTTTAGATTCACACAGGAAATGAACAAACAACACACTGAATATCACACCCCTGGGAGGGATACCGTGTCAGACACAATACCGGTCAGTGCTGAGCAATTAACCAAAATGTCAGTTATTTTTTTAGGTTTTTAAACAACTTATTGACTGACGTTGGTTCAATTAGTTGAATTCCATTTTGTTCGTATTGTTTCTATGAGCTCAATGCGCACATTGCACAGTTTAGAGATGAATCAGATCCAGCCTGATCTGTGCGATGTAGTATGGAGTTGTAGTTTCCAACAGGCCAATATTCTACATAGTTTAGCGCATAAAACAAACATGCTAATTAACTACAATGACCATAATCCATTGCACATCTACTTGTTCGGTATGTGTTTATTTTATGCCTGCTACGGAAGATGCAGAAGAATGCGTGATCATGAGGTGAAATAGAGAGTATCTCTCCAGAGAATATTGCATTCTATATTGTTAGAGATTGACCTGTTTCCCTTCATTCCATGGTTTAATATATGTACAGTGCCTTGCAAAAGTATTCATCCCCTTGGCGTTTTTCCTAATTTAAATGGATTTTTACAGTGGAGGAAAAAAGTATTTAGTCAAATAAAATCAAATAAAATCAAATCAAATTTTATTGGTCACATGCGCCGAATACAACAGGTGCAGACATTACAGTGAAATGCTTACTTACAGCCCTTAACCAACAGTGCATTTATTTTAAACAAAAAAAGTAAAAATAAAACAACAACAAAAAAAAGTGTTGAGAAAAAAAAGAGCAGAAGTAAAATAAAGTGACAGTAGGGAGGCTATATATACAGGGGGGTACCGTTGCAGAGTCAATGTGCGGGGGCACCGGCTAGTTGAGGTAGTTGAGGTAATATGTACATGTGGGTAGAGTTAAAGTGACTATGCATAAATAATTAACAGAGTAGCAGCAGCGTAAAAAGGATGGGGTGGGGGGGCAGTGCAAATAGTCCGGGTAGCCATGATCAGCTGTTCAGGAGTCTTATGGCTTGGGGGTAGAAGCTGTTGAGAAGTCTTTTGGACCTAGACTTGGTGCTCCGGTACCGCTTGCCGTGCGGTAGCAGAGAGAACAGTCTATGACTAGGGTAGCTGGAGTCTTTGACAATTTTGAGGGCCTTCCTCTGACACCGCCTGGTATAGAGGTCCTGGATGGCAGGAAGCTTTGCCCCAGTGATGTACTGGGCCGTACGCACTACCCTCTGTAGTGCCTTGAAGTCGGAGGCCAAGCAGTTGCCATACCAGGCGGTGATGCAACCAGTCAGGATGCTCTCGATGGTGCAGCTGTAGAATTTTTTGAGGATCTGAGGACCCATGCCAAATCTTTTCAGTCTCCTGAGGGGGAATAGGCTTTGTCGTGCCCTCTTCACGACTGTCTTGGTATGTTTGGACCATGATAGTTCGTTGGTGATGTGGACACTAAGGAACTTGAAGCTCTCAACCTGTTCCACTACAGCCCTGTCGATGAGAATGGGGGCGTGCTCAGTCCTCTTTTTTTTCCTGTAGTCCACAATCATCTCCTTTGTCTTGGTCACGTTGAGGGAGAGGTTGTTGTCCTGGCACCACACGGCCAGATCTCTGACCTCCTCCCTATAGGCTGTCTCATCGTTGTCGGTGATCAGGCCTACCACTGTTGTGTCGTCGGCAAACTTAATGATGGTGTTGGAGTCGTGCCTGGCCATGCAGTCATGGGTGAACAGAGAGTACAGGAGGGGACTGAGCACGCACCCCTGAGGGGGCCCCCGTGTTGAGGATCAGTGTGGCAGATGTGTTGTTACCTACCCTTACCACCTGGGGGCGGCCCGTCAGGAAGTCCAGGATCCAGTTGCAGAGGGAGGTGTTTAGTCCCAGGATCCTTAGCTTAGTGATGAGCTTAGAGGGCACTATGGTGTTGAATGCTGAGCTGTAGTCAATGAATAGCATTCTCACGTAGGTGTTCCTCTTGTCCAGGTGGGAAAGGGCAGTGTGGAGTGCAATAGAGATTGCATCATCTGTGGATCTGTTGGGGCGGTATGCAAATTGGAGTGGGTCTAGGGTTTCTGGGATAATGCTGTTGATGTGAGCCATGACCAGCCTTTCAAAGCACGTCATGGCTACAGACGTCAGTGCTACGGGTCGGTAGTCATTTAGGCAGGTTATCTTAGAGTCCTTGGGCACAGGGACTATGGTGGTCTGCTTGAAACATGTTGGTAAAACATGTTGGTATTACAGACTCAGTCAGGGACATGTTGAAAATGTCAGTGAAGACACTTGCCAGTTGGTCAGCACATGCTCGGAGTACACGTCCTGGTAATCAGCCACCAATTGTGCAAGTTCTCCCACTTTAAAAGATGAGAGAGGCCTGTAATTTTCATCATAGGTACACGTCAACTATGACAGACAAAATGAGAATTTTTTTTCCAGAAAATCACATTGCAAATTACGGTGGAAAATAAGTATTTGGTCAATAACAAAAGTTTCTCAATACTTTGTTATATACCCTTTGTTGGCAATGACACAGGTCAAACGTTTTCTGTAAGTCTTCACAAGGTTTTCACACACTGTTGCTGGTATTTTGGCCCATTCCTCCATGCAGATCTCCTCTAGAGCAGTGATGTTTTGGGGCTGTCGCTGGGCAACACGGACTTTCAACTCCCTCCAAAGACTTTCTATGGGGTTGAGATCTGGAGACTGGCTAGGCCACTCCAGGACCTTGAAATGCTTCTTACGAAGCCACTCCTTCGTTGCCCGGGCAGTGTGTTTGGGATCATTGTCATGCTGAAAGACCCAGCCACGTTTCATCTTCAATGCCCTTGCTGATGGAAGGAGGTTTTCACTCAAAATCTCACGATACATGGCCCCATTCATTCTTTCCTTTACACGGATCAGTCGTCCTGGTCCCTTTGCAGAAAAACAGCCCCAAAGCATGATGTTTCCACCCCCATGCTTCACAGTAGGTATGGTGTTCTTTGGATGCAACTCAGCATTCTTTGTCCTCCAAACACGACGAGTTGAGTTTTTACCAAAAAGTTCTATTTTGGTTTCATCTGACCATATGACATTCTCCCAATCCTCTTCTGGATCATCCAAATGCACTCTAGCAAACTTCAGACGGGCCTGGACATGTACTGGCTTAAGCAGGGGGACACGTCTGGCACTGCAGGATTTGAGTCCCTGGCGGCGTAGTGTGTTACTGATGGTAGGCTTTGTTACTTTGGTCCCAGCTCTCTGCAGGTCATTCACTAGGTCCCCCCGTGTGGTTCTGGGATTTTGCTCACCGTTCTTGTGATCATTTTGACCCCACGGGGTGAGATCTTGCGTGGAGCCCCAGATCGAGGGAGATTATCAGTGGTCTTGTATGTCTTCCATTTCCTAATAATTGCTCCCACAGTTGATTTCTTCAAACCAAGCTGCTTACCTATTGCAGATTCAGTCTTCCCAGCCTGGTGCAGGTCTACAATGTTGTTTCTGGTGTCCTTTGACAGCTCTTTGGTCTTGGCCATAGTGGAGTTTGGAGTGTGACTGTTTGAGGTTGTGGACAGGTGTCTTTTATACTGATAACAAGTTCAAACAGGTGCCATTAATACAGGTAATGAGTGGAGGACAGAGGAGCCTCTTAAAGAAGAAGTTACAGGTCTGTGAGAGCCAGAAATCTTGCTTGTTTGTAGGTGACCAAATACTTATTTTCCACTATAATTTGCAAATAAATTCATTAAAAATCCTACAATGTGATTTTCTGGAATTTCTTTTCTCAATTTGTCTGTCATAGTTGACGTGTACCTATGATGAAAATTACAGGCCTCTCTCATCTTTTTAAGTGGGAGAACTTGCACAATTGGTGGCTGACTAAATACTTTTTTCCCCCACTGTATTTGGATTTCATGTAATGGACAAATTGGTGAAGTGGAATTAATAAATTGACTTGTTTCAAACAATTCTAAAAAATAAATAACGGAAAAGTGGTGCGTGCATATGTATTCACCCCCTTTGCTATGAAGCCCCTAAATAAGATCTGGTGGAACCAATTACCTTCAGAAGTCACATAATTAGTTAAATGAAGTCCACCTGTGTGCAATCTAAGTGTCACATGATCTGTCACATGATCTCAGTATATATACACCTGTTCTGAAAGGCCCCAGAGTCTGCAACACCACTAAGCAAAGGGCACCACCAAGCAAGCAGCACCATGAAGACCAAGGAGCTCTCCAAACTGGTCAGGGACAAAGTTGTGGAGAAGTACAGATCAGGGTTGGGTTATAAAATAATATCCGAAACTTTGAACCTCCCACGGAGCACCATTAAACCCATTATAAAAAAATGGAAAGAATATGGCACCACAACAAACCTGCCAAGAGAGGGCTGCCCACCAAAACTCATGGACCAGGCAAGGAGGGCATTAATCAGAGAGGCAACAAAGAGACCAAAGATAACCCTAAAAGAACTGCAAAGCTCCACAGCGGAGATTGGAGTATCTGTCCATAGGACCACTTTAAGCCGTACACTCCACAGAGCTGGGCTTTACGGAAGAATGGCCAGAAAAAAGCCATTGCTTAAAGAAAAAATAAGCAAACACGTTTGGTGTTCGCTAAAAGGCGACTCCCCAAACATATGGAAGAAGGTACTCTGGTCAGATGAGACTAAAATTGAGCTTTTTGGCCATCAAGGAAAACGCTATGCCTGGCACAAACACCTCTCATCACCCCAAGAACACCATCCCCACAGTGAAGCATGGTGGTGGCAGCATCATGATGTGGGGATGTTTATCATCGGCAGGGACTGGGAAACTGGTCAGAATTGAAGGAATGATGGATGGTGCTAAATACAGGGAAATCCTTGAGGGAAACCTGTTTCAGTCTTCCAGAGATTGGAGACTGGGACGGAGGTTCACCTTCCAGCAGGACAATGACCCTAAGCATACCGCTAAAGCAACACTCGAGTGGTTTAAGGGGAAATATTTAAATCTCTTGGAATGGCCTAGTCAACGCCCAGACCTCAATCCAATTGAGAATCTGTGGTATGACTTAAAAATTGCTGTACACCAGCGGAACCCATCCAACTTGAAGGATCTGGAGCAGTATTGCCTTGAATGGGCAAAAATCCCAGTGGCTAGATGTGCCAAGCTTATAGAGACGTACCCCAAGAGACCTTCAGCTGTAATTGCTGCAAAAGGTGGCTCTACAAGGTATTTACTTTGGGGGGGGTGTATAGTTTTCTGTTTTGTTGTCTTATTTCTTGTTTGTGTCACAATAAAAAATATGTTGCATCTTCAAAGTGGTAGGCATGTTGTGTAAATCAAATGATACAAACCCCCCCAAAAATCTATTTTAATTCCAGGTTGTAAGGCAACAAAATAGGAAAAATGCCAAGGGTGGTGAATACTTTCGCAAGCCACTGTATCACATCTCTCCATTGAGATTGCGCTATTTCCCTTGATTCCCTGGTTTAATATATGTATCACATCTCTACAGAAAATATGGAATCCTATATTGCTAGATGACATTGAGACTGTTGACATTGAAATTGAGATTGATATTGTTATCACCCTGTACCATTGTTTCTCTTGGTGCAAAGGCTCCTAATGCATGAGATGTGTGTGTGTGTGTGTGTGTGTGTGTGTCTCTCTCTCTGAGTGTGTGTCTGTGTGTCTCTCTCTCTCTGAGTGTGTGTCTGTGTGTGTCTCTCTCTCTCTGAGTGTGTGTCTGTGTGTGTCTCTCTCTCTCTGAGTGTGTGTCTGTGTATTTCTGTTCTCCCAAAGCTCCCACACTATGGTGCCAGAGGTGACTGGGACACACATCTGTTTGGGATCAGCTCTATTTAGCCCAACATTATGCAAGCGTTATGCAAATGTTTTAGAAATGATGTTACACAAACGGCTGTCTCAAACATTGCAGGATTAATAACAAACATGACGTCAATCATTATTCAGAACAATATGTGTGTGTGTGTGTGTGTGTGTGTGTGTGTGTGTGTGTGTGTGCGTGCGTGTGTGTGTGTGTGAGTGTGGAACAATATCAAGTGACCGCTCAGGACCTCAGAGACTTGTCCCGAAGCCATTACTGCGTTGTCTTGGCTGTGAGCTTAGGGTCGTTATCCTGTTGGAAGGTGAACCTTCGCCCCAGTCTGAGGTCCTGAGCGCTCTGGAGCAGGTCTTCATCAATGATCTCTCTGTACTTTGCTACGTTAATCTTTCCCTTAATCCTGAATAGTCTCCCAGTCCCTGCCACTAAAAAACATCCCCACAGCATGATGCTGCCATCACCATGCTTCACCATTGGGATGGTGTCAAGTTTCCTCCTGATGTGACGCTTGGCATTCAGGCCAAAGAGTTCAATCTTGGTTTAATCAGACCAGAGAATATTGTTTTTCATGGTCTGAGAGTTCTTTAGCTGCCTTTTGGCAAACTCCAAGTGGGCTGACATGTGCCTTCGGGTTCTTGGTCACCTCCCTGACCAAGGCCCTTCTCGGCCAATTACTCAGTTTGTCCGGGCGGCCAGCTCTAAGAAGAGTCTTGGTGGTTACAAACTTCTTCCATTTAAGAATGATGGAGGCCATTGTGTTCTTGGGACCTTCAATGCTGCAGAAATGTTTTGGTACCCTTCCCCAGATCTGTGCCTCGACTTAATCCTGTCTTGGAGCTCTACGGACAATTATTTCGACCTCATTGCTTGGTTTTTGCTCTGACATGCACTTTCAACTGAGGGACCTTATATAGACAGGTGTGTGCCTTTCCAAATCATGTCCAATCAATTGAATTTACCACAGGTGGACTCCAATCAAGTTGTAGAAACATCTCAAGGATGATCAATGGAAACAGGATGAACCTGTGCTCAATTTCGAGTCTCATAGCAAAGGGTCTGAAAACATATGTAAATAAGGTATTTCTGTTTTTTATTTTTAATAACTTTGTTTAAAAAATATAAAACCTGTTTTCGATTTATTATTATGGGGTATTGTGTGTAGATTGATGAGGAACAAAATTAATTCAATCAATTTGAGAATAAGTCTGTAACATAACAAAATGTGGAAAAAGTCAAGGGGTCTGAATACTTTCCGAATGCACTGTATATACACTACCGTTCAAAAGTTTGGGGTCACTTAGAAATGTCCTTGTTTTTGAAAGAAAATCATTTTTTGTCCATGAAAATAACATCAAATTGATCAGAAATACAGTGTAGACATTGTTAATGTTGTAAATGGCTATTGTAGCTGGAAACGGCTGATTTTTTTTATGGAATATGTACATAGGCGTACAGAGGCCCATTATCAGCAACCATCAGTCCTGTGTTCCAATGGCACGTTGTGTTTGCTAATCCAAGTTTATCATTTTAAACGGCTAATTGATCATTAGAAAACCCTTTTGCAATTATGTTAGCACAGCTGAAAACTGTTGTGCTGATTAAAGAAGCAATAAAACTGGCCTTCTTGAGACTAGTTGAGTATCTGGAGCATCAGCAATTGTGGGTTTGATTACAGGCTCAAAATGGCCAGAAACAAATACATTTCTTCTGAAACTCGTCAGTCTATTCTTGTTCTGAGAAATGAAGGCTATTCCATGTGAGAAATTGCCAAGAAACTGAAGATCTCATACAACGCTGTGTACTACTCCCTTCACAGAAAAGCGCAAACTGGCTCTAACCAGAATAGAAAGAGGAGTGGGAGGCCCCGGTGCACAACTGAGCAAGAGGACAAATACGTTAGCGTGTCTAATTTGAGAAACAGACGCCTCACAGGTCCTCAACTGGCAGCTTCATTAAATAGTACCCGCAAAACACCCGTCTCAATGTCAACAGTGAAGAGGCGACTCCGGGATGCTGACTTTCTAGGCAGAGTTGCAAAGAAAAAGCCATATCTCAGACTGGCCAATAAAAATAAAAGGGCAGTCTGAGATATGGCTTTTTCTTTGCAGCTCTGCCTAGAAGGTCGCCTCTTCACTTCCTTTATTTTATTGCTCTATTTAATAGGGTTGGGAGGACTGTGGTTCTCAGGTCTATTTAATAGGGTTGGGAGGACTGTGGTTCTCAGGTCTAATTAATAGGGTTGGGCTGACTATTGTTCTCAGGTCTAATTAATAGGGTTGGGAGGACTGTGGTTCTCAGGTCTATTTAATATTGTTGGGCTGACTATTGTTCTCAGGTCTAATTAATAGGGTTGGGAGGACTGTGGTTCTCAGGTCTATTTAATAGGGTTGGGCTGACTATTGTTCTCAGGTCTAATTAATAGGGTTGGGAGGACTGTGGTTCTCAGGTCTATTTAATAGGGTTGGGAGGACTGTGGTTCTCAGGTCTATTTAATATTGTTGGGCTGACCATTGTTCTCAGGTCTAATTAATAGGGTTGGGAGGACTATTGTTCTCAGGTCTAATTAATAGGGTTGGGAGGACTGTGGTTCTCAGGTCTATTTAATATTGTTGGGCTGACTATTGTTCTCAGGTCTAATTAATAGGGTTGGGAGGACTGTGGTTCTCAGGTCTATTTAATATTGTTGGGCTGACTGTGGTTCTCAGGTCTATTTAATATTGTTGGGCTGACTATTGTTCTCAGGTCTAATTAATAGGGTTGGGAGGACTGTGGTTCTCAGGTCTATTTAATATTGTTGGGCTGACTGTGGTTCTCAGGTCTATTTAATAGGGTTGGGCTGACTATGGTTCTCAGGTCTATTTAATATTGTTGGGCTGACTGTGGTTCTCAGGTCTATTTAATATTATTGGGCGGACTGTGGTTCTCAGGTCTATTTAATAGGGTTGGGCTGACTATGGTTCTCAGGTCTATTTAATAGGGTTGGGCTGACTATGGTTCTCAGGTCTATTTAATATTGTTGGGCGGACTGTGGTTCTCAGGTCTAATTAATAGGGTTGGGAGGACTATGGTTCTCAGGTCTATTTAATAGGGTTGGGAGGACTGTGGTTCTCAGGTCTATTTAATATTGTTGGGAGGACTGTGGTTCTCAGGTCTATTTAATAGGGCTGGGAGGACTGTGGTTCTCAGGTCTATTTAATATTGTTGGGAGAACTGTAGTTCTCAGGTCTACTTTTCTCTGGTACTTTTCTCAGTGTACCTATCCTACTTTCTCCAGTAAAATGCAAGATTAACTTTAAGCAAAACATTAGGAAATGTAAATAGATAAATTTTTTCTATGATAAACATTTTAAATATGATGGCCATGCATACATAGTTTTTTTTGCCAAAAAAATACCTTGCTTTTTCATTGTAAGCTCATTTAGCCTACTTGAGTGGCTGCCAGCCAAATAGCGTTGCACTTCTGTTGTCATCTGATGAAAATGAAACTGTTTCTGACAAATGTGTTGCACTAATGTATTTTCTGTGAAGGAAAACTTTAGTTGCACATCCCTGGTCACTCTATTGAAGTAAAAACACACCTTTTGACTTTCAATATAAAACGCGACCCCTGTCAATACACGGCTGGACTCACCTGCTCCCGCTTTCTCCAGCTGTGCTATTTACAAACAAAGACATGACTGGCTCAACTGTTCTGGGGAACTACGGACAGCTTCATAATGTTAAATAATGTGACAGGTGAAATGAAGAACTCGATCTTCTTTATCTCCTAACATACTGCACAAGTTGACAGCAGGTACAGTATTTATATTTAAAATGTTGCTACAAATATTCCAATTGATTGAAAACAAAGAAAACTAAGAAATAGCTTCAACGCTATTGACGGCATTGAAAAACCATTCCGTAGCTATTTCCAAATACCCTGGTATATGGTATTTACGGTATACCGCCCACGCCCACGCCTAGCATTTAACCTTTATTCCATCAGGGAGTCATACTACGAAGTCTCTTTTACATCCCCTATCATCACCACTCTCTGTTTAGACTATATATATATTATATGTACATTTATTTATTTTTATTTATTTTTATTTATTTTTATTTATTTTTATTTATTTTTTCACATTTTGTTGTGTTACAGCCAAATTGATAACATTTAGATTTTGTGTCACTGGCCTACACACAATACGCCATGATGTCAAAGTGGAATTATGTTTTTAGAATTTTTTGCAAATGAATTACAAATGAAAAGCTGAAATGTCTTGAGTCAATAAGTATTCAACCCCTTTGTTATGGCAAGCCAAAATACCTTCAGGAGTAAAAATTACACATAATAAGTTACATGGATTCACTCTGTGTGCTATAATAGTGTTAAACATGATTTTTAAGTGACTACCTCATCTCTGTACCCTCATCTCTGCCTCGCAAAGAAGGGCACCTATTGGTTGATGGGTAAAAAAACAAAAAAGCGACATGGTGAAGTTATTAATTACACTTTGGATGGTGTTTCAATACACCCAGTCACTACAAAGATACAGGCGTCCTTCCTAACTCAGTTGCTGGAGGGGAAGGAAACCACTCAGGGATTTCACCATGAGGCTAATTGTGACTATAAAACAGTTACAGTTTAAAGGCTGTGATAGGAGAAAACTGAGGATGGATCAACAACATTGTAGTTACTCCACAATACTAACATAAATGACAGAGTGAAAAGAAGGAAGCTTGTACATAATCAAAACATTCCAAAACATGCATCCTGTTTGCAACAAGGCACTAAAGTAACACTGCAAGAAATGTGGCAAAGCAATTAACTTTTTGTACTGAATGTAAAGTGTTATGTTTGGGGCAAATCCAACACAACACATTACTGAGTACCACCTTCCATATTTTCAAGCATAGTGGTGGCTGCATCATGTTATGGGTATGCTTGTAATCATTAAGGACTGAGGAGTTTTTCAGGATAAAAAATAAACAGAATGCAAAATCATAGAGGATAACCTGGTTCAGTCTTCGTTCCACCTGACACTGGGAGATGAATTCACCTTTCAGCAGGACAATAACCTAAAACACAAGACCAAATCTACACTGGAGTTGCTTATTAAAAAGATAGTGAATGTTCCTGAGTGGCTGAGTTACAGTTTTAACTTAAATCTACTTGAACATCTATGGCAACACCTGAAAATGGTTGTCTAGCAATGATCAACAACCAATTTGACAGAGCTTGAAGAATTTTGAAAATAATAAATGGGCAAAAGTAACACAATCCAGGTGTGGAAAGCTCTTAGAGACTTACCCAGAAAGACTTACAGCTGTAATCGCTGCCAAAGGCGTTTCTACAAATTACTGACTCGGGGGTGTGAATACTTATGTAAAATATACATTTCTGTATTTCATTTTCAATACATTTGCAAAAATGTCTAAAACATGTTTTTACTTTGTTATTATGGGGTATTGTGTGTAGATGGCTGAGAGAGAAAAAAATCAATTGAATCCATTTTGAATTCAGGCTGTAACGCAACAAGATGTGGAGTAAGTCAAGGGGTCTGAATACTTTCTGAAGCCCTGTTCTCTACATTGTATCACCCTATTACTCTCTATTTAGATGATATGTATATTAGCCCTGTTCTCTTGGTATTCATGGACTAATATTTAATAATAATAATAATAATAATAATAATAATATCTACAGTGGCTTGCGAAAGCATTCACCCCCCTTGGCATTTTTCCAGTTTTGTTGCCTTACAACCTGGAATTAAAATAGATTTTTGGGGGGGTTTGTATAATTTGATTTACAACATGCCTACCACTTTGAAGATGCAAAATATTTTTTATTGTGACACAAACAAGAAATAAGACAACAAAACAGAAAACTTGAGAACCCCCTCCAAAGTCAATACTGTGGTCCTCTGTAGCTCAGCTGGTAGAGCACGGCGCTTGTAACGCCAAGGTAGTGGGTTCGAACCCTGGGACCACCCATACACAAAAACATTTATGCACGCATGACTGTAAGTCGCTTTGGATAAAAGCGTCTGCTAAATGGCATATTATTATTATTATTACTTTGTAGAGCCACCTTTTGCAGCAATTACAGCTGAAAGTCTCTTGGGGTACGTCTCTATAAGCTTGGCACATCTAGCCACTGGGATTTTTGCCCATTCTTCAAGGCAATACTGATCCAGCTCCTTCAAGTTGGATGGGTTCCGCTGGTGTACAGCAATTTTTAAGTCATACCACAGATTCTCAATTGTATTGAGGTCTGGGCTTTGACTAGGCCATTCCAAGAGATTTAAATGTTTCCCCTTAAACAACTTGAGTGTTGCTTTAGCAGTATACTTAGGGTCATTGTCCTGTTGGAAGGTGAACCTCAGTCCCAGTCTCAAATCTCTGGAAGACTGAAACAGGTTTCCCCAAGAATTTCCCTGTTTTTAGCACCATCCATCAATCCTTCAGTCCCTGCCGATGAAAAACATCCCCACAGCATGATGCTGCCACCACCATGATTCACTGGATGGTGTTCTCGGGGTGATGAGAGGTGTTGGGTTTGCCCAGACATAGTGTTTTCCTTGATGGCAAGGAAAACACTATGTCCGTCCCTCCCTCCCTTCACCACCTTCTATTGTTTTATTGATTTTGAATTGTTGTTGTTGTTGTTGTTGTTGTCGTTGTCGTCGGGGACAACACTCTCCTGTCAGGGAGTTATTAGACTAACACCTTCTCCTCCTCTCCTTCTTCTCCTCCTCTCATTTTCTTTCCTTTTCCCCCTTTTTCTTGTGTTTTTTTTTAGCCGTCTCCCTGGAGATGTCTGAGTGTCTGGAATGAACGGACATGATTCGTCATTCTTCCCAAGAGAGAGAGAGAGAGAGAGAGAGAGAGAGAGAGAGAGAGAGAGAGAGAGAGAGAGAGAGAGAGAGAGAGAGAGAGAGAGAGAGAGAGAGAGAGAGAGAGAGAGAGAGAGAGAGAGAGAGAGAGAGAGAGAGAGAGAGAGAGAGAGAGAGAGAGAGAGAGAGAGAGAGAGAGAGAGAGAGAGAGAGAGGATGGATGGATGGATGGATGAGGGGGAGGGACATTTTTATAGCAGACCCTCATGACAAATTGAGTCGAAAGCTTTTTTGAAATCAACAAAGCATGAGAAGACTTTGACTTTGTTTTGGTTTGTTTGTTTGTCAATTAGGGTGTGCAGGGCGAATACGTGGTCTGTCGTACGGTAATACATTGTTTTCACTGAGGAAATTTACGAGTCTGCTGTTAATGATAGTGCAGAGGATTTTCTCAAGGTTGCTGTTGACACATATCCCACGGTAGTTATTGGGGTCAAATTTGTCTCCACTTTTGTGGATTGGGGTGATCAGGCCTTGGGGAAGATGCCAGAGCTGAGGATGATGTTAAATAGTTTAAGTATTGCCAATTGGAATTTGTGGTCTGTATATTTTATCATTTCATTTAGGATACCATCAACACCACAGGCCTTTTGGGGTTTGTATTTTGTCCTGTAGTTCATTCAATGTAATTAGAGAATCCAATGGGTTCTCGTAGTCTTTAATAGTTGATTCTGATTTGTATTTGATCATGTATATGTTTTTGTTCTTTGTTATAGAGCCAAAAAGATTGGATAAGTGGTTCATCCACACATCTCCGTTTTGGATAGATAGCTCTTTGTGTTGTTGTTTGTTTAGTGTGTTCCAATTTTCCCAGAAGCGGTTAGATTCTATGGATTCTTCAGTTACATTGAGCTGATTTCTGATGTGCTGTTCCTGTATTTCTGTATTGTTTTAGTGATTCACCATAGTGAAGGCGTAGGCTCAGGTTTTCTGGGTCTCTATGTTTTGGGTTGGATAGGTTTTCAATTTCTTTCTTAGGTTTTTGCATTCTTCATCAAAGCATTTGTCATTGTTGTTAATTTTCTTAGGTTTTCTACTACCAAGTTTACAACTTCACTATTACAGTGAAATGTTTTGTCCAGGAAGAAGTCTAAAAGGGATTGAATTTGTTGTTGCCTAATTGTTTTTTTGGTAGGTTTCCACACTACTTTCCTTCAATTTATAGCATTTCTTCATATTATTCAGTTCCTTTGGCTTTGATGCTTCATGATTGAGTATTGCTCTGTTCAAGTAGACTGTGATTTTGCTGTGATCTGATAGGGGTGTCAGTGGGCTGACTGTGATCGCTTTGAGAGAATCTGGGTTGAGGTCAGTGATAAAGTAGTCTACAGTACTACTGCCAAGAGATGAGCTATAGGTGTACCTACCATTGGAGTCCCCTCGAAGCCTACAATTGACTATGTACACACCCAGCGTGCGACAGAGCTGCAGGAGTTGTGACCCGTTTTTTGTTGGTTATGTTGTCGTAGTTGTGTCTAGGGGGGCATTCTGCAAAAATGTACAAAAAACCTTATTTCACCTGTCTCCTTCCCTTCATCTACACTGATTGAAGTGGATTTAACAAGTCACATCAATAAGGGATCATAGCTTTCACCTGGATTCACCTGGTCAGTCTATGTCATGGAAAGAGTTCCTAATGTTTTGTATACAGGCCAATTGTCATGAGGCTTTCAAGGTGCTCTTTATCCTTGACTGAGCAGCGGTACTTTCTCACTCTCGCTCTCTCTCTATCTTTTCCCCACTGTCTCTCTTCTCCCCTCTCACTCTTTCTTTCATTCTCTCTCTCTTTCTCTGCCCTCCATCTCTCTCTCTCTCTCTGGTCCTTTCTCATCAGGGCTGAAGTCACACGTGGCTTTCCCATTTCTCAGATGTCAAGTTGAGAAGTCACTGCTGTTTTACAACAAATACAATCTCACGCAACAACAAGTACTGTTTGCTGCTATTCAAAAGTGAATTTGTTGATTTAGACAAAGTTTCAACCATGAAGATCTAAGTCTGGGGTGATTTGTTTCTGTCTTTGAGAAGAGCAATAAGTATACTATGTTATTGGCTGATTTTCACATTTGATCTCTCTATATGTACCTAGTACATTTCTTAATATGTAGCAAGCTTGTATAGGCTTTGTATTGAGATAAACAGAATAGAGTGAGTTATTAGTCTCAGGGTCTCACAACAATCACAAACTCATACTATTCCCCCGAAATATAGATGTGTTGTTTTTCGAGACAAAGGTTTTAGAGTGAGTTTTTAGTCATAGTTGTTTTGTCTCGCTGAGTCAGAGAAAATATATATGTAGCTAGTGCCATTGGAGTTGAGATTAGAGGTTATTAGTAGTGATGGGGAAAAATCTCTGTTTATTAATAAAATATTTTTTACTTATCTATTTTGTACTTAACACTTATTTTCTTAAAACTGCATTGTTGGTTAAGGGCTTGTAAGTAAGCATTTCACTGTAAGTTCTACACCTGTTGTATTCGGCGCTTGTCACGATCGTTTACGAACTGGACGGACCAAGGCGCAGCGTGATAAGCAGACATGTTTATTAACGAATAAACCACATGACAAAACAACAAACGAAACGTGAAGTCCAAGGTAGCATACACACAACATACCTTTCACGGAACAAGATCCCACCACTGACAGGTGCCAAAAGAATGCCTAAGTATGGACCCCAATCAGAGACAACGAGCGACAGCTGCCCCTGATTGGGAGCCACACAGGCCAACATAGATCTAGACATACTAGAATCTAACATAGACAATCAACATAGCCAAACACAACACAGAAAATACACACCCTGACTCAACAAATACAAGTCCCTTGAGTCAGGGCGTGACAGTACCCCCCCAAAGGTGCGGACTCCGACCGCGCCACATAAACATAACAGGGTAGGGGCTGGGTGGGCATTCCGCCTCGGAGGCGGATCCGGCTCCGGGCGTGACCGCCACTTACTCTCCACCTCCCTGTTGCGCCCCTGGTCTGGTCTGGACCTCGGCGCGCTGCTTCCCCTCTCCTTCCTTCCACGACGTACCAAGCCCTGTCTGGACCCTGGTGTGGGAGACTGACGTCTGACGTCTGGGTCTGGACTGGAACCGCTGACTGGAGCTGGACCCGACGACGGTGGATTGAACTGCTCTGGCTCCGGAGTGGAGCCGCTGACCGGAGCTGGATCAGGCACCGGTGGAGCGGACTGCTCTGGCTCCGGAGTGGAGCGGCTGACCGGAGCTGGACTGGACCCCGGTGGAGCGGATTGCTCTGGCTCCGGAGCAGAGCCGCTGACCGGAGCTGGACTGGACCCCGGTGGAGCGGATTGCTCTGGCTCCGGAATGGAGCAGCTGACCGGTGCCGGACCAGGCACCGGTGGAACAGGCACGGGCCGTGCCGGACTGGACACACGCACCACTGGCTTGGTGCGGGGAGCAGGAACTGGCCGGGCCGGGCTGACGACGCGCACCACTGGCTTGGTGCGAGGGACAGGAACAGGCCGGACCGGGCTGGCTACGCGCACCACTGGCTTGGTGCGAGGGACAGGAACAAGCCGGACCGGGCTGGCGACGCGCACCACTGACTAGGTGCGAGGGGCAGGAACAGGCCGGACCGGGCTGGCGACGCGCACCACTGGCTTGGTGCGAGGGACAGGAACAGGCCGGACCGGGCTGGCGATGCGCACCACTGACTTGGTGCGAGGGGCAGGAACAGGCCGGACCGGGCTGGCGACGCGCACCACTGGCTTGGTGCGAGGGACAGGAACAGGCCGGACCGGGCTGGCTACGTGCACCACTGGCTTGGTGCGAGGGACAGGAACAAGCCGGACCGGGCTGGCGATGCGCACCACTGACTTGGTGGGAGGGGCAGGAACAGGCCGGACCGGGCTGGCGACGCGCACCACTGACTTGGTGCGAGGGACAGGAACAGGCCGCACCGGGCTGGCGACGCGCACCACTGGCTTGGTGCGAGGGGCAGGAACAGGCCGGACCGGGCTGGCGACGCGCACCACTTGCTTGGTGCGAAGGGCAGGAACAGGCCGGGCCGGGCTGGCGACGCGCACCACTGGTTTGGTGCGAGGGGCAGGAACAGGCCGGATCGGGCTGGTGACGCGCACAACTGGCTTGGTGCGAGGGACAGGAACAGGCCGGGCCGGGCTGGCGACGCGCCCCACTGGCTTGGTGCGAGGGGCAGGAACAGGCCGGGCTGGGCTGGCGACGCGCACCACTGGCTTGGTGCGAGGGACAGGAACAGGCCGGACCGGGCTGGCGACACGCCCCACTGGTTTGGTGCGAGGGGCAGGAACAGGCCAGGCCGGGCCGGGCTGGCGACGCGCACCACTGGCTTGATGCGAGGAGCAGGAACGGGCCGGACCGTACTGGGAATACACACCACTGGCTTAGTGCGGGGAGCAGGAACGGGTCGGGCCGTACTGGGAACACGCACCACTGGCTTAATGCGGGGAGCAGGAACGGGCCGGTCCCTGGGTTCCTTTATAAACCCCCGCTCCTTCTGCTGCCTAACCAGCTCCTCTCGCCGTGCCTCTACACTCTCCTTCTCCCTTATCGCCTCGTGTAGCGCCTCCCTCTGACCTAATAACTTCTGCTCCCTCTGGACCAATAGCCCCCGTAACCTGGTGGCCTCCTAACCTGCAGATCCGCCCTGTCGCTGCCTCCTGCTGCCTCGTCGTCCACACCATGTGCCCCCCCAAAAAATGTTCTTGGGTTTGCCTCTCGGGTCTCCGTCGTCGGCACTGTTGGCGCTGTTTCTCCTCTCCTACCTGGGCATTCTCCTTCATCGCCCTCCGGTAACGGACGGCCTCCTCCTCCGTGATTCTCCCCCAACCGAGGAGGACATCTACTAACGTAACCTCCTGTTTAATTCCCGGCGTTTGCTCCTGAACACGCTGCTTGGTCCTATTTTGGTGGGATCTTCTGTCACGATCGTTTACGAACTGGACGGACCAAGGCGCAGCGTGATAAGCATACATGTTTATTAACGAATAAACCACACGACAAAACAACAAACGAAACGTGAAGTCCACGTAGCATACACACAACATACCTTACACGGAACAAGATCCCACCACTAACAGGTGCCAAAAGGCTGCCTAAGTATGGTCCCCAATCAGAGACAACGAGCGACAGCTGCCCCTGATTGGGAACCACACAGGCCAACATAGATCTAGACATACTAGAATCTAACATAGACAATCAACATAGCCAAACACAACACAGAAAATACACACCCTGACTCAACAAATACAAGTTCCTTGAGTCAGGGCGTGACAGCGCTTGTGGCAAAAAAAATTGATTTGATTTGATATTATTTTGGACGATATTATGTTGATACTTTCAATCCAAGTATCGATTAGTTTTTTGCTAGGTAGCGTTAGATAGCGCTAATCGGCTGTACCTGCGCCAAAACTCATTTTCTCATTGTCTCTCTCATGTCTCTGCAGGAGACATAGAGTGAGCAATATGTTTGGAACATCAAATCGCAATCAAATCACAGTATCAAATCGCAATACATATAGAATTGTGAGAATCACAAAACATATCGTTTTTGCACCTAAGTATGGTGATAATATCATATCGTGAGGTCCCTGGCATTCAATACATAGATAGCCCTCGTTATTAGTCTCAGCAGCAGCACTACAGATTTAGTGACTCATTTAGTCTGTTACCGTGTGTGTTTGTGTGATTAATCACCAGTAAGCTTCCCTGTTCTGTTGTTGACAATGTTTACTAACCAAGATCTCCACTCATAAAAAACGAAGGCTGTCTCTCTCTCTCTCTCTCTCTCACTCACTCACTCTCATTCTCTCTCTCTGTCTCTCTCACTCACTCACTCTCTCTCTCATTCTCTCTCTCTGTCTCTCTCAATCACTCACTCTCTCTCTCATTCTCTCTCTCTGACACTCTCACTCACTCATTCTCTCTCTCTCTCTCACTCACTCACTCTCTCTCTCATTCTCTCTCTCTGTCTCTCTCACTCACTCACTCTCTCTCTCATTCTCTCTCTCTCTCTCTCACTCACTCACTCACTCTCTCTCATTCTCTCTCTCTGCCTCTGTCACTCACTCACTCACTCTCTCATTATCTCTCTCTGTCTCTCTCACTCACTCACTCTCTCATTCTCTCTCTCTTGCCTCTCATCTCCTCTCATTTACATTCTCTTTACTCTCTCTCTCAATTCCTTCAACTCCTCGTTCTGTTGTCTTGATGACAATCTGTGTGTGTGTGTCTGTCTTTCTGAGGGGTTGGAATAAGCAGTTGTCTTGATGACAGCCTCTTCAATCTGTGTTTGTGTATCTTTCAGAGGGGTTGGGAAGCAGAAGACACATTTCCATGGACTGAAAAGAAAATGGACTGAGAAAGTATTTCTCTCTCTCTCCCTCTCGCTCCCTCCTCTCCTCCTCTCTCTCTCTCTCTCTCCCTCTCCTCTCTCTCTCTCTCTCCCTCTCTCTCTCTCTCTCTCTCCCTCTCATCTCTCTCTCTCTCCCTCCTCTCTCTCTCTCTCTCCCTCCTCTCTCCCTCCTCTCTCTCTCCCTCTCCTCTCTCTCTCTCTCTCCCTCCTCTTTCTCTCCCTCTCCTCTCTCTCTCTCTCTCCCTCCGCTCTCAATTCAATTTCAATTTAAGGGGTTTTATTGGCATGGGAAACATATGTTTACATTGGCAAAGCAAGTGAAATAGATAATAAACAAAATTAAAAATTAACAGTAAACACTACACTCACAAAAGATCCAAAACAATAAAGACATTTCAAGTGCCATATTGTGTCTATATACAGTGTTGTAATGATGTGCAAATAGTTAAAGTACAAAAGGGAAAATAAATAAACATAAATATAGGTTGTATTTACAATGGCGTTTGTTCTTCACTGGTTGCCCTTTTCTTGTGGCAACAAGTCACAAATCTTGCTGCTGTAATGGCACACTGAGGTATTTCACCCAATATATATGGGAGTTTATCAAAATTGGATGTGTTTTCGAATTCTTTATGGGTCTGTGTAATCTGAGGGAAATATGTGTCTCTACAATGGTCATACATTTGGCAGGAGGTTAGGAAGTGCAGCTCAGTTTCCACCTCATTTTGTGGGCAGTGTGCACATAGCCTGTCTTCTCTTGAGAGCCAGGTCTGGCTTCGGCGGCCTTTCTCAATAGCAAGGCTATCCTCACTGAGTCTGTATATTGTCAAAGAGTTCCTTAATTTTGGGTCAGTCACAGTGGTCAGGTATTCTGCCAATGTGTACTCTCTGTTTAGGGCCAAATAGCATTCTAGTTTGCTCTCTTTTTTTTGTAAATTCTTTCCAATGTTTCAACTAATTATCTTTCTGTTTTCTCATGATTTGGTTGGGTCTAATTGTGTTGCTGTCCTGGGGCTCTGTGGGGTCTGTTTGTGTTTGTGAACAGAGCCCAAGGAACAGCTTGCTTAGGGGACTATTCTCTAGGTTAATCTCTCTGTAGGTGATGGCTTTGTTATGGAAGGTTTGGGAATTGCTTCCTTTTAGATGGTTGTAGAATTCAACGTCTCTTTTCTGGATTTCAATAATTAGCGGGTATCGGCCTAATTCTGCTCTGCATGAATTATTTGGTGTTTTAAGTTTATACAGATATTTTTGGAAATAAACAAAACATGAGAAGACTTTGCCTTTGTTTTGGTTTGTCAATTAGGGTGTGCAGGGTGAATACGTGGTCTGGTGTACGGTAATTTGGTAAAAAGCCAATTTGACATTTGCTCACTTTTGTGGATTGGGGTGATCAGTCCTTGGTTCCAAATATTGGGGAAGATGCCAGAGCTGAGGATGATGTTAAAGAGTTTAAGTATAGCCAATTGAAATTTGTGGCCTGTATATTTTATAATTTCATTTAGGATACCATCAACACCACAGGCCTTTTTGGGTTGGAGGGTTTGTATTTTGTCCTGTAGTTCATTCAATGTATTTGGAGAATCCAGTGGGTTCCTTCTTTTTCCGTAGTATATTTCCCTGGGGCCTGGAAATGGTTGAATCCCCCCTCTAGGATGGAAAAGCTCCTCTCTCTCTCTCTCTCTCTCTCTCTCTCTCTCTCTCTCTCTCTCTCTCTCTCTCTCTCTCTCTCTTCTCTCTCTCTCTCTCTCTCTTCTCTCTCTCTCTCTCTCTCTCTCTCTCTCTCTCTCTCTCTCTCTCTCTCTCTCTCTCTCTCTCTCTCTCTCTCTCTCTCTCTCTCTCTCTCTCTCTCTCTCTCTCTCTCTCTCTCTGAGGAATTCCAGTTGCGGGGGAAGTGGGAGAAGATGGAGCAAGGTGAAAGTTGTTGCCCATCATTTATGATAATATTCTCATAGATAAAACATTAAATCACAATACAGTTTTCTGTTCCCAAATCTAGAATATGTTACCAACATAGTGCAGACTTTTGTGTAGACTTTTCCCTTTGCAAAAAAAAAAAGTGGTTTAGAAGGAATACGAATTCAGTTATTACACATGCACACTCCACAGAGTAGGTGTTAGGGAATATGCAAATACATGCTAGAACACGCCAATAGGATCTAGCTCGTACTTGGCTCTGCCCACCTCCTTGCTTGTTCTGCCCACTGTGCTTTATTTGCTCCCATTAGAAACGACGCCGATAATAAATCTTTGGTTAGTTACCAGTATCTTTGGCTCAGTTTTCTTCCAGTGTCACACACACAAAAGGGTCTTACACTCTGAATAATTTTTCATGCTGCAGGTGGAAGTGGGCGGTCAGACAGACAACTTTGGGATGAGAATATATTTTTTGTCACGCAGATTATATGGAAACGGCCCACTTTCTGCTTTGTATGCATTAGCCTACCTATTGTATTAAAAGCACCTCTTTGTTGCATTATTCACACAGTAGCCTTCCCCTCCTCTCCTAGTTGGGAGTGCGAGATGCCTAGTAAATGTGTGGTCTCAATGAAACAGAGTAGGCTGCCTATGCTGGGCGGAGAATCACATGGCAGTTATCTTTCTGAGGACATTAATTTAAATATGAATATGCTATAGCATATAGAAATTGGGCGGCAGGTAGCCTAGTGGTTAAGAGCGTTGTGCCAGTAACCTAAAAGGTAGGCAATATCGTATATGCAAAATGTAGCTCAAGAGAAAGTGTCCTCTCATCATTCTTGCGGTATCAAGTTCAGCAGCCATACATGCGAGATCAGGTGCGTGCGTGGTCTCAATTAATTAAAATAGTAGTCTATAGCCTATGTATGGGTGGAGTAGCACGGGGCAGTTATCTTTCCAAGGAAATTAACTTCCTAAATGCGATTAGGCTATAGTTTACTACATTGCCTGGAGATACATAATGATCACACATATTTGTTTCCGTCTGAAAATCATCCCACTCCTAAAAAAGGTAGGCTATAAAACGTAGCTCAAGTGAACGTGCAAGTGTCTGCTCTCTCTGCAACTCTGCTCTCTTCAAACTATGTCTAGCATATTGGCTAATACAGCCCAGTAATACAGATGGCATAATATATATGGGCCACGTGAGAATCTCTGGTAATTTAACCAATTTCTGAGGTTATTTTTGCTCACTTTGATATTGCCTATAGGGCACACAATTGCTGGGACCACGGCTGGCAAGTGAGCCGTGTCACACACGCCTAAAATAACATTGCGGGACTGCGGTTGGGTTCGGGACCAGTTCTTGCGGTAGCGGGTGAGTTGGACAGAAAACCAGCGTGTGGGGGCGGAGGAGGGATGAAGAGATCAGTTCCATGCTGACCTCTATACTCTTTCGTCTGCTACACTGCCTGATTACAAGCCGGCTATAGCTCTCTGGATCGGGAATATCCAAGGGGAAAAAAAAGGGGTCCTACAGTGTCTGATTTCTAAAGCCTCCTGATTATAAGCCAGTGGGTAGCTCTCTGAATCGGTAATATCGAGGGGAAATCAGAGGGGTCCTACAAGGTCTGATGTCTAAAGCCTCCTGATTACAAGCCA
Source organism: Coregonus clupeaformis (assembly GCF_020615455.1). Classification (NCBI taxonomy): domain Eukaryota; kingdom Metazoa; phylum Chordata; class Actinopteri; order Salmoniformes; family Salmonidae; genus Coregonus; species Coregonus clupeaformis. Next base: position 50,492,292 of record NC_059218.1, read on the forward strand.
GTGGGTAGCTCTCTGAAATCGGGAATATCCAAGGGAAATCAGGGGGATCCTACAAGGTCTGATGTCTAAAGCCTCCTGGAAATCTCCAAGAAAAAGTAAAGAGAGAGAGAGAGAGAGAGAGAGAGAGAGAGAGAGACCTGGGTTTAAAAACTATTTTAATACTAGTATTCAGATAACCTTTATTTGAAAAAACAAGTAGTTTAATTTTTTGAATGTATTTGGAAATACACTTGGAAAGTGTTTGAAAATACTCAAGAACACTGACTCAAATACATTCCCATGCATTCAACCTACATCTTTGAAAATAGTATTTGAAAAAATATTTGAAATAAGTATTCAAAAATACTTTCAAATACCATTTTGTCGACTTTTTGGTTTTTACAAATACTAAATAAACGTACTTGTTTTGGGCTGTGTAGTTGAAAATACTCCAATACATAGAGAGAGAGAGAGAGAGAGAGAGAGAGAGAGAGAGAGAGAGAGAGAGAGAGAGAGAGAGAGAGAGAGAGAGAGAGAGAGAGAGAGAGAGAGAGAGAGAGAGAGAGAGAGAGAGAGAGAGAGAGAGAGAGAGAGAGAGAGAGAGAGAGAGATGTTAACACACGTTTCCCATGCCAATAAAGCCCTTTAATTGAAATTGAAATTGAATTGAGAGAGAGAGAGAGAGAGAGAGAGAGAGAGACAGGGAGAGGGAGAGGGAGAGGGAGAGAGAGAGAGGAGAGAGTGACAGATGATGGGTTGACCAAAGGCCAAATCAGAAACGGTGTGTGTGTGTGTGAGTGAGTTATCTCCAGAGGTTAAGGTTAGGGTTAGAGGCTACAGTCTATCTAAGATCCATTTCCATTCTGATTGCTGCCTTATCACTATCCATCATGCAGGAGGTGTGCATGTGTTTGAACATGTGTGTGATCTCTGCCATTCATCAGCCAGCTGGTCATCTGTTGGTGTCCTACTCTATTCTCTAGATGAACTAGAAATAACCTGAAGACTTGCTGAAAGGTGTGTGTGTGTGTGTGTGTGTGTGTGTGTGTGTGTGTGTGTGTGTAACATATTCCATGTAAGATATTGTCCTGCAATACTGTACCTAGAGTGATCCTCTGTAGCTTAATTGGTAGAGCATGGCGCTTGTAACGCCAGGGTAGTGGGTTCGATCCCCGGGACCACCCATACGTAAAAATGTATGCACACATGACATGTAAGTCGCTTTGGATAAAAGCGTCTGCTAAATGGCATATTATTAGAGTGGTGTAGCATGTCTCTTTAGGCCACCTAGTGCATTCTGGGATTGGTTTCTATCTACACAAGTGGCACCCTATTCCATATGTACTACACTACAAATACAGACAACACACACACACACACTGGTCAAAAGTAGTGCACTACATAGGGACTAAGAAGCCATTTGGGACACATCCCCAGGTGTACCTAGATTAACTGACCTTAGAGTTGACACTTTGGTGAAATATGTGGCATATGCCTCCAAAACCAATTCCATCCAATCAACTATATTCTGATGTATGATGAGGCACTAGTCAGTCCTTCCAGGATTTCTCAGATTTTTTTTTTTTATATATATAGTTGCTGGCAAAAATGCTTGATTTTGACATTTCACATGGCAATCTGCAATGATTTTATAGAATTTGTCATGAAAATGCAGGAAAAAGTTTGTTAGCGTGATTGGTTAAAATTGCCAGCCCTTTTACTATGGTGATCTGACTGTGGTAATAGTGATGTGACTGTACTGCTTTATGTGGTAATAGTGATGTGACTGTACTGCTTTATGTGGTAATAGTGCTGTGACTTTACTGCTTTATGTGGTAATAGTGCTGTGACTGTACTGCTTTATGTGGTAATAGTGCTGTGACTTTACTGCTTTATGTTGTAATAGTGATGTGACTGTACTGCTTTATGTGGTAATAGTGCTGTGACTTTACTGCTTTATGTGGTAATAGTGATGTGACTTTACTGCTTTATGTGGTAATAGTGCTGTGACTTTACTGCTTTATGTGGTAATAGTGCTGTGACTTTACTGCTTTATGTTGTAATAGTGCTGTGACTTTACTGCTTTATGTTGTAATAGTGATGTGACTGTACTGCTTTATGTGGTAATAGTGCTGTGACTTTACTGCTTTATGTGGTAATAGTGCTGTGACTTTACTGCTTTATGTGGTAATAGTGCTGTGACTTTACTGCTTTATGTGGTAATAGTGCTGTGACTTTACTGCTTTGTGTGGTAATATAACTGTGATTGGTCAAATTTGCAAGCCCTCGCATAACATGTGGGAAATTGCGATCGCAGAATCGCAAAAATCCTAGCGGAACTGACTAGGGGATAAATAGAAGTCACTAGAGAGAAGGAGGATGAAGCATGAACCATAAAAGAGGACAATCAATTAAATCACAAACACACACAAGTACGTGTGCATCAAGACAGGCAGACCTACGCACACACACACACACACACACACACACATACACACACGCCTGGAAAACAAACCGTAAAATGTGTAACTCACCGCATGCGCAAGGTGAAATAATCAGTCACAGTTAATTCTACTGCAACTACTGCCTCCATAAAGGGAGTGAATTGAAATTCAACTCATGATCTTTCTCATATACAGTGATGCTGTATGTCACCTCATTCACAAGTGCTAGTTCCCTGTAAGATGACGATTACAATGGAATGGAACCACACACTAAACCATAACGTTTCCAAGAACCCTGACAGCTCATACCTCTGTTCATATAACTGGATTCAATAGAATGTGCCCTTTCTTTTATTCATCTGTTTGTTTGTCATTCGTTCATTCATTCATTCATTCATTCATTCATGCATTCAATCATTCATTCATGCTCATTGCTCTGTCCATGGAATTACAATTTATAGAATGGACATTTCCCATTCACAATAATCTACTATGGACAAAGGATATTTTGTCTGGTCTGTTAAAATCAAATTTTCGTCTGTCTGTCTGTCTGTCTGTCAGGTCCCATATTAAGATGATTGACTAGGACACTACTACCAGAGAGATTGATCCACCACTCCGGAACAGAGAGAGAGTGATCCACCACTCCGGAACAGAGAGAGAATGATCCACCACTCCGGAACAGAGAGAATGATCCACTACTCCGGAACAGAGAGAGAGTGATCCACCACTCCGGAACAGAGAGAGAGTGATCCACCACTCCGGAACAGAGAGAGAATGATCCACCTCTCCGGAACAGAGAGAGAGAGTGATCCAGAGGGATAAATCAGAACGTTGACCTCTGCTTTTGTTACAAGACAACAGTCAGCCAGATAATGGGGATACAACCTTTGTTTGTCCTTCCCAGGAAATAAAACCAATATAAAGCAATTGAATAGTTGTCTCTCTCTCTCTTTCCATCCCCCTCTTTCTCTCCCTTCCTTCTTTTCTCCCCTTCTCTCCATCGCTTCCTCCCTCCTTTGTTACCTTCAGTTATCTCCCCCCCTTCTTTCTTTCTTTATCGCTCTCTCTCTCCCCTCTCTCGCTCCCCCTCTCTTTCTCCCTCTCTCTCTCCCCCCTCTCCATCTCTCCCCACCCCCTATCACTCTCTCTCCCCACCCCCTCCCCTTATCCTTCCCCACCCCTCTCTCTTTCTGTCCCCACCCCTCTCTCTTTCTCTCTCCCCCATCTCTCTCTCTCAATTTCAATTCAATTCAATTCAATTTCAATTCAATTCAATTTAAGGGCTTTATTGGCATGGGAAACGTATGTTAACATTGCCAAAGCAAGTGAAGTAGATAGTAAACAAAAGTGAAATAAACAATAAATATTAACAGTAAACATTACACTCAGAAGTGTCAAAAGAATAAAGACATTTCAAATGTCATATTATGTATATATACAGTGTTGTAACAATGTGCAAATAGTTAAAAGTACAAATGGGAAAATAAATAAACATAAATATGGGTTGTATTTACAATGGTGTTTGTTCTTCACTGGTTGCCCTTTTCTTGTGGCAACAAGTCACAAATCTTGCAGCTGTGATGGCACACTGTGGTTTTTCACCCAGTAGATAAGGGAGTTTATCAAAATTGGGTTTGTTTTCAAATTCTTTGTGGATCGCTGTAATCTGAGGGAAATATGTGTCTCTAATATGGTCATACATTTGGCAGGAGGTTAGGAAGTGCAGCTCAGTTTCCACCTCATTTTGTGGGCAGTGTGCACATAGCCTGTCTTCTCTTGAGAGCCAGGTCTGCCTACGGCGGCCTTTCTCAATAGCAAGGCTATGCTCACTGAGTCTGTACATAGTCAAAGCTTTCCTTAAGTTTGGGTCAGTCACAGTGGTCAGGTATTCTGCCACTGTGTACTCTCTGTTTAGGGCCAAATAGCATTCTAGTTTGCTCTGTTTTTTGGTTTGTTCTTTCCAATGTGTCAAGTAATTATATTTTAGTTTTCTCATGATTTGGTTGGGTCTAATTGTGTTGTTGTTGTTGTTGTTGTTGTTGTTGTTGTTGTCCTGGGGCTGTATGGGGTCTGTTTGTGTTTGTGAACAGAGCCCCAGGACCAGCTTACTTAGGGGACTCTTCTCCAAGTTCATCTCTCTGTAGGTGATGGCTTTGTTATGGAAGGTTTGGGAATCGCTTCCTTTTAAGTGGTTATAGAATTTAATTGCTCTTTTCTGGAATTCGATAATTAGCGGGTATTCTGCTCTGCATGCATTATTTGGTGTTTTACGTTGTACGTTGTCTCTCTCTCTCTCTCTCTGTCTCTCTCCACACCCCTCTCTCTTTCTCTCTCTCCCCCACTCTCTCTCTCTCGCTCTCTCTCTTTCTCTATATCTGTCTCTCTCTCTCCATCTCAGTTAATCAAGTCTTAAATGCACACCTCATCTTCTTGTAATGCCTGTGTTAAATTTGATTAATGGTTGTTAGACACATCAGTTCACTGATATGACCACATGGTAATTGCCTAATCAGTTGATTGGGACCATGTATTATGGTCTGGTTGCTGTTATATGGTCATGCCGCATTAATTGAATAACACAGCCATTTGATGTACAGCAGTGGATACATTGGTGATATAAAACCACACTGAAAGGCACATGGTTGGTTCCACCTCAAAAGCACAAGAAATAGGATTTCGACACCCACCATCTGAGATTATTCTGAAATCGTTCCTTTAGTTAGTAACAGATACGAATAGAATTCCTGAAACATTATTTTGTTGAAATATAATTTGACCTCTGAGAAATTAAGATAATTGATTGCACCCAAATTGGCCATTTTAATTTTATAGGATTCAGATAATATTCAATAAATATACATTGAATAAAAATATAAACGCACCATGCAACATTTTCAAAGATTTTGCTGAGTTACAGTTCATACAAGGAAATCAGTCAATTGAAATAAAGAAATTAGGCCCTAATCTATGGATTTCACATGCCTGGAAAATACAGATATGCATCTGTTGGTAATAGATACAGTGCATTCGGAAAGTATTCAGACACCTTGACTTTTCCACATTTTACTATGTTACAGCCTTATTCTAAAATTGATAAAATTGTTTTTTCTCCTCAACAATCTACACACAATACCCCATAATGAAAAAGCAAAAACAGGTTTTTAGAAATGTTTGCAAATTTATAAAAACAAAAAAACAGAAATATCACATTTTACTCAGTACTTTGTTGAAGCACCTTTGGCAGCGATTACAGCCTCGAGTCTTCTTGGGTATGACGCTACAAGCTTGGCACACCTGTATTTTGAGATTTTCTACCATTCATCTCTGCAGATCCTCTCAAGCTCTATCAGGTTGGATGGGGAGAGTTGCTGCACAGCTATTTTCAGGTCTCTCCAGAGATGTTTGACCAGGTTCAAGTCCGGGCTCTGGCTGGGCCACTCAAGGACATTCAGAGACTTGTCCCGAAGCCACTCCTGCATTGTTTGGCTGTGTGCTTAGGGTCATTGTCCTGTTGGAAGGTGAACCTTCGCCCCAGTCTGAGGTCCTGAGCGCTCTGGAGCAGGTTTTCATCAAGGATCTCTGTTCACTTTGCTCCGTTCATCTTTCCCTTGATCCTGACTAGTCTCCCAGTCCCTGCCGCTGAAAAACATCCCCACAGCATGATGTTGCCACCAGCATGCTTCACCATAGGGATGGTTCCAGGTTTTCTCCAGATGTGACACTTGGCATTCAGGCATTCAAAAAACTGCAGTCAGGTCAAGACCCTGGTGAGGATGATGAGCACGCAGATGAGCTTCCCTGAGATGGTTTCTGACAGTTTGTGCAGAAATTATTCGGTTGTGCAAAACCAGTTTCATCAGCTGTTCTCAGAGAGAGAGAGAGAGAGAGAGAGAGAGAGAGAGAGAGAGAGAGAGAGAGAGAGAGAGAGAGAGAGAGAGAGAGAGAGAGAGAGAGAGAGATTGCAGTGTGCAATCACAGCATTAAGATTTGTGGCTAGTTGCCATGAGAAAAGGGCAAACAGTGGAGCACAAACAACATAGTAAATACAACCTGTATGTATCTGGTTATTTACTTTCCCTTTCATACTTCAACTATTTGCACATTGTTACAACAGCCAGTAATATAACATTTGGAATGTCTATATTATTTTACAACTTTTGTGAATGTAATGTTTACAAATGTTTCCCTTGTTAATGTCCCTTTTGTTTATTGTCAATTCCATTTGCTTTGGCAATGTAACATTTGTTTCCCATGAAAATAAATTCCTTCGAATTGAATTGAATTGAGAAACAGAGAGAGAGAGAGAGAGAGACAGAGAGAGAGAGGCCTTCTTAATTCAATTTAAGGTGCTTTATTGGCATTGGGAACACTTGCCAAAGCAAGTTAACATTTCAAAGCAAGTGAAATAGATAATAAACAAAAGTGAAATAAACCGTCAAAAATAAACAGTAAACATTACACTCACAAAAGTTTCAAAGTATTAGAGACATTTCAAATTGTGATGAGGTGTGAATGAAGGAGTCAGGCGCAGAAGGTAAAACACCGAAGTCCAGAGTTTAATCCGATTACATAAATAAAACGCACTAAGCGTCAAAACGAAACTATCACAAGGGAAACATTCCACCTTGGCAATAACAAATGGAAGAGTAGCTCAACCGAGCTACTGGCTCTCACAATGAAACAATCACTCACAAAGACAAGGGGAACAGAGGGAACACTTATACACATACTAATTAGGGGAATGAGCACCAGGTGTGTGTGATTAACAAGACATGACAAGTGGAGTGATGAGAATGGGATCGGCAGTAGCTAGTAAGCCGGTGACGACGTACGCCGAAACCTGCCCGAACAAGTCGTGACACAAATGTAATATTATGGCTATATACAGTGTTGTAACGATGTGCAAATAGACTCTCTCTTTTTGAAGGCCTACAGGGGGATTCGGTTGTGTGAAAGCATTTTATCCTTCCTCATAGGGGCATTTTGTATTCATAGGGGAGATGGAGGACACACAAAAAAAAACAAGATCTCACGGTTTGACTTCTGACTTCAGTATTCAACATTTGTCCGGAAAATGTCAAATTTCGAAGGTTAAGTTTAGGCGTTAATTCAGAATGGTTAAGGTAACGGTTAAGGTTTGGGATAAAGTTAAAATAATTCCACGGTTAACTTTAGGCATTAATTCTGAATGGTTAAGTTAAGGGTTCAAGATTGGGATAGGGTTAAATCAACAACAAACAATAAAGAGTGCTTATCACTGGAATTACGCCCATCCCTCACCCCTGTCCACAACGCCCTAGCAAGCCTTCTTTTTTAAATTACTTTCCAACCCCACCACCCCTTCCCCAATTGGAGTAAACTAGTGAACAACAACGCTTAGGCCTCTACTTCCAGCCCATACATACTATATACATTTTATGGACACAGTCAAATTCTACAATAATTATATTT
>NC_059218.1:50507668-50535168 GCF_020615455.1 Coregonus clupeaformis
GGTCTTCATGGTGCCCCTTGCTTAGTGGTGTTGCAGACTCTGTGGCCTTTCAGAACAGGTGTATACAGTGGGGAGAACAAGTATTTGATACACTGCCGATTTTGCAGGTTTTCCTACTTACAAAGCATGTAGAGGTCTGTAATTTTTATCATAGGTACACTTAAACTGTGAGAGACGGAATCTAAAACAAAAATCCAGAAAATCACATTGTTTGATTTTTAAGTAATTAATTTGCATTTTATTGCATGACATAAGTATTTGATACATCAGAAAAGCAGAACTTAATATTTGGTACATAAACCTTTGTTTGCAATTACAGAGATCATACGTTTCCTGTAGGTCTTGACCAGGTTTGCACACACTGCAGCAGGGATTTTGGCCCTCTCCTCCATACAGACCTTCTCCAGATCCTTCAGGTTTCGGGGCTGTCGCTGGGCAATACGGACTTTCAGCTCCCTCCAAAGATTTTCTATTGGGTTCAGGTCTGGAGACTGGCTAGGCCACTCCAGGACCTTGAGATGCTTCTTACGGAGCCACTCCTTAGTTGCCCTGGCTGTGTGTTTCGGGTCGTTGTCATGCTGGACGACCCAGCCACGACCCCATCTTCAATGCTCTTACTGAGGGAAGGAGGTTGTTGGCCAAGATCTCGTGATACATGGCCCCATCCATCCTCCCCTCAATACGGTGCAGTCGTCCTGTCCCCTTTGCAGAAAAGCATCCCCAAAGAACGGTGATTGACCGTCATCTTGAACTTCTTCCATTTTCTAATAATTGCGCCAACAGTTGTTGCCTTCTCACCAAGCTGCTTGCCTATTGTCCTGTAGCCCATCCCAGCCTTGTGCAGGTCTACAATTTTATCCCTGATGTCCTTACACAGCTCTCTGGTCTTGGCCATTGTGGAGAGGTTGGAGTCTGTTTGATTGAGTGTGTGGACAGGTGTCTTTTATACAGGTAACGAGATCAAACAGGTGCAGTTAATACAGGTAATGAGTGGAGAACAGGAGGGCTTCTTAAAGAAAAACTAACAGGTCTGTGAGAGCCGGAATTCTTACTGGTTGGTAGGTGATCAAATACTTATGTCATGCAATAAAATGCAAATTAATTACTTAAAAATCATACAATGTGATTTTCTGGATTTTTGTTTTAGATTCCATCTCTCACAGTTGAAGTGTACCTATGATAAAAATTACAGACCTCTACATGCTTTGTAAGTAGGAAAACCTGCAAAATCGGCAGTGTATCAAATACTTGTTCTCCCCACTGTATATACTGAGATCATGTGACAGATCATGTGACACTTAGATTGCACACAGGTGGACTTTATTTAACTAATTATGTGACTTCTGAAGGTAATTGGTTCCACCAGATCTTATTTAGGGGCTTCATAGCAAAGGGGGTGAATACATATACACGCACCACTTTTCCGTTATTTATATTTTAGAATTTTTTGAAACAAGTTATTTTATTAATTCCACTTCACCAATTTGGACTATTTTGTGTATGTCCATTACATGAAATCCAAATAAAAATCCATATAAATTACAGGTTGTAATGCAACAAAATAGGAAAAACGCCAAGGGGGATGAATACTTTTGCAAGGCACTGTAGACACAGAGAAACAAGGAAAGACACCGCAGGAGGGTTGACAGTGGAGGTAGGGAGGGGGAGAGAGAGAGAGAGAGAGAGAGAGAGAGAGAGAGAGAGAGATGAGGAAGACATGGGTTCACAAGAGGATGTCTAGTGTGAAGACACACACACAGGTGTGTGTGTGTGTGTGTGTGTGTGTGTGTGTGTGTGTGTGTGTGTGTGTGTGTGTGTGTGTGGTTTTACTATCCTTGTGGGTGGAGAAATGTATCCAGTACCCACAAGGAAAAAGGCTATTTTAGGCTTAGGGGTTAAGTTTAGGGTTAAGGTTAGAATTAGGGTTGGTTTAGTTTAGTTTTAGGGTTAGGGGTTAAGTTTAGGGTTAAGGTTAGGTTTAGTGGTTAGGGAAAATAGGATTTTGAATGGGAATACTTTTTTTTTTGGTCCCCACAAGGATAGTAAGGAAACCTGTGTGTATGTGTGTGTGTGTGTGTGTGTGTGTGTGTGTGTGTTTGGTGTGTGTGATGGGTTCAATATTATGTCAGGACTGATGTGGGTTCAATCTTATGTCAGGGCTGACGGCAAGTCTCTCAAGGATGATGGAAGCTGCCACACACAAACACCTCGGCCTGCCCCCGTCTCCCCCAAGTCCAGCCTCCCCCCGTCCAGACAGACAGACACACACTAAAAGGTAAATGAAGACGTGGAAGGTATACACTCTACTTACTCAGTTTTTGCCTCGCTGCTGCAACATCTGGATAACAAATCAGCAGAGAGGGAGAGAGAGAAGGAGATGGGGAATGTATGTGTTCCTCCATGTAAAGTGGGAGAGGGAGGGAGATAGAGAGAGAGAGAGAGATAGAGAGAGAGATCAAGGGGGAGAGAGAGAGAGAGATCAAGGGGGAGATGTGTTCTGTAAAGTGGGGTCAGATCCAGCTGGTTTCAATGTGTCCAAGTTAGTCCTCCTCTGCAGCAGGCACATTTACTGGAACATTACACATAAACGCACATATGCACAAGCACACGCGCACAGTACATTTAGTAGAATATTTCAAGACATCAACATGCAGCATTTAGTAGCACCATCTGTCCTCCAGATCTCTAATACTTTGTACTGGTATATTGTCTCTCTCTCTCTCTAGATATGTACTGGTATATTGCCTCTCTCTCTCTCTAGAAATTTACTGGTATACTGTCTCTCTCTCTCTCTAGATATGTAATGGTATACTGTCTCTCTCTCTCTCTCTCTCTCTCTAGATATGTACTGGTATATTGTCTCTCTCTCTCTCTCTAGATATGTACTGTTATATTGTCTCTCTCTCTCTCTAGATATGTACCTGGTATACTGTCTCTCTCTCTAGATATGTACTGGTATACTGTCTCTCTCTCTAGATATGTACTGGTATACTGTCTCTCTCTCTAGATATGTACTGGTATACTGTCTCTCTCTCTAGATATGTACTGGTATACTGTCTCTCTCTCTAGATAAATAAATAAATTGGTCATTTAGCAGACGCTCTTATCCAGAGCGACTTACAGGAGCAATTAGGGTTAAGTGCCTTGCTCAAGGGCACATCGACAGGTTTTTCACCTAGTCGGCTCGGGGATTAGAACCAGCGACCTTTCGGTTACTGGCACAACGCTCTTAACCACTAAGTTACCTGCCGCCCCTGTCTCTCTCTCTAGATATGTACTGGTATACTGTCTCTCTCTCTAGATATGTACTGGTATATTGTCTCTCTCTCTCTAGATATGTACTGGTATATTGTCTCTCGCTCTCTCTCTAGATATGTACTGGTATACTGTCTCTCTCTCTAGATATGTACGGGTATATTGTCTCTCTCTATATATATATATGTACTGGTATACTGTCTCTCTCTCTAGATATGTACTGGTATACTGTCTCTCTCTCTAGATATGTACTGGTATTCTGTCTCTCTCTCTAGATATGTACTGTTATATTGTCTCTCTCTCTCTAGATATGTACTGGTATATTGTCTCTCTCTCTCTCTCTAGATATGTACTGGTATACTGTCTCTCTCTCTAGATATGTACTGGTATACTGTCTCTCTCTCTAGATATGTACTGGTATATTGTCTCTCTCTATATATATATATGTACTGGTATACTGTCTCTCTCTCTAGATATGTACTGGTATACTGTCTCTCTCTCTCTCTAGATATGTACTGGTATACTGTCTCTCTCTCTAGATATGTACTGGTATACTGTCTCTCTCTCTAGATATGTACTGTTATATTGTCGCTCTCTCTCTAGATATGTATTGGTATACTGTCTCTCTCTCTAGATATGTACTGGTATACTCTCTCTCTCTCTAGATATGTACTGGTATACTGTCTCTCTCTCTAGATATGTACTGGTATACTGTCTCTCTCTCTAGATATGTACTGGTATACTGTCTCTCTCCCTAGATATGTACTGGTATATGGTCTCTCTCTCTCTCTAGATATGTACTGGTATATTTTATCTCTCTCTCTCTAGATATGTACTGGTATACTGTCGCTCTCTCTGTCTAGATATGTACTGGTATACTGTCTCTCTCTAGATATGTACTGGTATATTGTCTCTCTCTCTCTAGATATATACTGGTATACTGTCTCTCTCTCTAGATATGTACTGGTATACTGTCTCTCTCTCTAGATATGTACTGGTATACTGTCTCTCTCTCTCTCTCTAGATATGTACTGGTATATTGTCTCTCTCTCTCTCTAGATATGTACTGGTATATTGTCTCTATCTCTCTCTAGATATGTACTGGTATACTGTCTCTCTCTCTAGATATGTACGGGTATACTGTCTCTCTCTCTAGATATGTACTGGTATACTGTCTCTCTCTCTAGATATGTACTGGTATATTGTCCCTCTCTCTCTCTAGATATGTACTGGTATACTGTCGCTCTCTCTAGATATGTACTGGTATACTGTCTCTCTCTCTAGATATGTACTGGTATACTGTCTCTCTCTCTAGATATGTACTGGTATATTGTCGCTCTCTCTCTCTAGATATGTACTGGTATACTGTCTCTCTCTCTAGATATGTACTGGTATACTGTCTCTCTCTCTAGATATGTACTGGTATACTGTCTCTCTCTCTAGATATGTACTGGTATACTGTCTCTCTCCCTAGATATGTACTGGTATATTGCCGCTCTCTCGCTCTAGATATGTACTGGTATATTGTCTATCTCTCTCTAGATATGTACTGTTATATTGTCGCTCTCTCTCTCTAGATATGTACTGGTATACTGTCTCTCTCTCTAGATATGTACTGGTATACTGTCTCTCTCTCTAGATATGTACTGGTATACTGTCTCCCTCTCTCTAGATATGTACTGGTATATTGTCTCTCTCTCTAGATATGTACTGGTATACTGTCTCTCTCTCTAGATATGTACTGGTATACTGTCTCTCTCTCTAGATATGTACTGGTATATTGTCTCTCTCTCTCTCTCTAGATTTGTACTGGTATACTGTCTCTCTCTCTAGATATGTACTGGTATACTGTCTCTCTCTCTAGATATGTACTGTATATTGTCTCTCTCTCTAGATATGTACTGGTATACTGTATCTCTCTCTAGATATGTACTGGTATACTGTATCTCTCTCTAGATATGTACTGGTATACTGTCTCTCTCTCTCTCTAGATATGTACTGGTATGCTGTCTCTCTCTCTAGATATGTACTGGTATACTGTCTCTCTCTCTCTAGATATGTACTGTTATACCGTCTCTCTCTCTAGATATGTACTGGTATACTGTCTCTCTCCTTAGATATGTACTGGTATTCTGTCTCTCTCTCTAGATATGTACTGGTATACTGTCTCTCTCCCTAGATATGTACTGGTATATTGTCGCGCTCTCTCTCTAGATATTTACTGGTATATTGTCTCTCTCTCTCTCTAGATATGTACTGGTATACTGTCGCTCTCTCTGTCTATATATGTACTGGTATACTGTCTCTCTCTAGATATGTACTGGTATACTGTCTCTCTCTCTAGATATGTACTGGTATATTGTCTCTCTCTCTCTAGATATGTACTGGTATACTGTCTCTCTCTCTAGATATGTACTGGTATACTGTCTCTCTCTCTAGATATGTACTGGTATACTGTCTCTCTCTCTCTCTCTAGATATGTACTGGTATACTGTATCTCTCTCTAGATATGTACTGGTATACTGTCTTTCTCTCTAGATATGTACTGGTATACTGTCACTCTCTCTCTCTAGATATGTACTGGTATACTGTCTCTCTCTAGATATGTACTGGTATACTGTCTCTCTCTCTCTCTAGATATGTACTGGTATACTGTCGCTCTCTCTCTCTAGATATGTACTGGTATACTGTCGCTCTCTCTGTCTAGATATGTACTGGTATACTGTCTCTCTCTAGATATGTACTGGTATACTGTATCTCTCTATAGATATGTACTGCTATATTGTCTCTCTCTCTCTATAGATATGTACTGGTATACTGTCGCTCTCTCTCTCTCTAGATATGTACTGGTATACTGTCTCTCTCTAGATATGTACTGGTATACTGTCTCTCTCTCTCTCTAGATATGTACTGGTATACTGTCGCTCTCTCTCTCTCTTTCTAGATATGTACTGGTATACTGTCGCTCTCTCTCTCTAGATATGTACTGGTATACTGTCGCTCTCTCTCTCTAGATATGTACTGGTATACTGTCACTCTCTCTCTCTAGATATGTACTGGTATACTGTCTCTCTATATATATTTACTGGTATACTGTCTCTCTCTCTCTCTCTCTCTGTCTGTCTCTGTCTGTCTCTCTCTTTCATGCTTCACCATGACAGTTTTTGACTTTACAATTTTTTTATGAAAGTGTTTGTATGTACCTGGAAGTAAGAGGGGGTATCTTGCCTGAGGCACTGACGTAGGTTTAGAGTCCAATTCTCTCCAAATGCCTGGGGAGGAGAGGGAGATGGTAGTGGATACACACACCTCTAAATGACGAAAAGACACACACACACATTTCTGACATGCACACTTACACACACTGGCCCTGCACCCTGCATCCATCAAGGACAGATTTTCCCTGAAAAGTAGGATTAAGTGCAGTGCCCAGTCAAATACATAATTCATGTATAGGAACATCCACCAAAGACATATACCACACACACAGAGACATTCTTGGGGTGAGGAGGCATTATCTCCCGATCTCTCTGTGTACAGACAGACAGACAGACATACAGACTGACACACAAACAGATAGAAAAACAGACAGACACACAGACTGACAGACACACAGACAGACGTGGAGCGAGAGAGATAGAAGTGAGAGAGCGAGCGAGAGAGAGAGAGAGCGAGAGAGAGAGAGGGAGGGAGAGAATCAAGATGAAGAGAGCGAGAGCGAGAGAGAGAGAGAGAGAGAGAGAGAGAGAGAGAGAGAGAGAGAGAGAGAGAGAGAGAGAGAGAGAGAGAGAGAGAGAGAGAGAGAGAGGGAGGGAGAGAGAGAGAGAGAGAGGGAGGGAGAGAATCAAGATGGATGGATACATAAAGTAAAAACAGAAGAAAACAGACCAGAACCACTAAACATGAGAGATGACTCACTCTCTCTTAAAGAAGGACAAAGAGGGGGGGAGGTGCACCAGGAGAGTGAAACAAATCTGGCCCCATAATTTATCCTCTAATGCTTTGTCCTATAATTGAAATAATCATCACTTTATAGTAACAATAAATTATAATCTGGGTTCTCCCCAAGATATTTTAACAAGGTGTTACTGCTGAGTACGGTGGGGTAAGCCCGGAGGGGGGCAGTGGCCTCCTTTTCACTCCGAGATGTTAGCGTTTTTGCGTAAGTGCCATTTCCTGCACTGTAGAGCAAAATAAAACTCTTAGGGTGTGGTGACTGGCCTTAAATGATAAGAAATAGAAATTGCATGGTGGTGCCCTGATAATAATAATCCCCAATATGATCATTTCATGATGGTTTCTTGAGACACTCGTGGTCACTCACTGACGCAGACCATTAGATAATGATAGGAACCCAAACTCTGACGATTCAAGCTTGAAAAATATAAAAAATGATTTCAATCACAACATACACTGCACGGCCAAAAGTATGTGGACACGTGCTCGTCCAACATCTCATTCAAAAATCATGGGCATTAATATGGAGTTGGTCCCCCTTTTGCTGCAATAACAGCCTCCATTCTTCTGGGAAGGCTTTCCACTAGATGTGGAAACATTGCTGCAGAGTATTTCATTCAGCCAAAATAGCATTAGTGAGGTCGGGCACTGATGTAGGGCGATTAGTTCTGGCTCGCAGTCGGCATTCTAATTCATCTCAAAGGTGTTCGATGGGGTTGAGGTCAGGGCTCTGTGCAGGCCAGTCAAGTTCTTCCACACCGATCTCGACAAACCATTTCTGTATGGACCTAGCTTTGTGCACAAGGGCATTGTCATGCTGAAACAGGAAAGGGTATTTCCCAAACTGTTGCCACAAAGTTGGAAGCACAGAATTGTTTACAATGTCATTGTATACTGGAGCATTATGATTTCCCTTCACTGGAACTAAGGGGCCTAGCCAGAACCATGAAAAACAGCCCCAGACCATTAATCCTCCTCCACCAAACTTTACAGTTGGCACTATGTATTCTGGCAGCTAGCGTTCTCCTGGCATCCGCCAAACCCAGATTTGTCCGTCGAACTGCCAGATGGTGAAGCGTGATTCATCACTCCAGAGAACGCATTTCCACTGCTCCAGAGTCCAATGGCGGCGAGCTTTACACCACTCCAGCTGATGCTTGGCATTGCGCATGGTGAACTTAGGCTTGTGTGCGGCTGCTTTGCCATGGAAACCCATTTCATGAAGCTCCTGATGAACAGTTATTGTGCTGACGTTGCTTCCAGAGGCAGTTTGGAACTCGGTAGTGTGTGTTGCAACCGAGGACAGAGGAATTCAGTTCTGTGAGCTTGTGTGGCCGTTGGTGCTCCTAGACGTCTCCACTTCACAATAACAGCACTTACTTACAGTTGACCGGGGCAGCTCTAGCAAGGCAGAAATGTGACTTGTTGGAAAGGTGTCATCCTATGACGGTGCCACGTTGAAAGTCACTGAGCTCTTCAGTACTGGTCATTCTACAACCAATGTTTGTCCATGGAGATTGCATGGCTGTGTGCTCGATTTCATACACCTGTCAGCAACGGGTGTGGCTGAAATGGCCAAATCCACTGATTTTGAAGGAGTGTTCACATACTCTTGGCCTTGTGTAGATCATCAATATGGGAATTTCATTATGGTTCTAAAGACGTCATGATCACTCACTGACGCAGGTAAAACAAAAGCAGTACGCCAATGAAGGTCAAACTCAGATGATTCATGGCTAGTGACTAAAGCCATTAGGTTTATGGGGTTTTAAAATATCTAATTTTCCGCGTCTCAAATGGCTCTCTATTACCTATATAGTGCACTACTTCTGACCAAAATGTAGTGAACTATGTAGGAAAAATAGTAAAATTTTGGACGCAGCCCTAGTGACTTAAGCCATTAACGTGACATTTTATTCATTCTATCTCACAGCCTGGGCTGACTTCATACTGATAGATGTCATTCCTAGGCTCTAGAGGACTCTTCACTAAACACTTCAATTAACCTCCAGTACCTACGGTGAATCTGGATGACGTTACATGTAAGATGTGATAGATATCACACACACACGGACACACAGGCATACATACATACGCACAGACATACACACACGTCATAAAGATGTCCTTGGGGACACTTAACTATACACTTCAATGAACCTTTACCTACAGTGAAAGTGGATGACGTTGCATGTAAGATGTGATCGATATCACACACACGGATCCACGGGTATACACACACACACACACATGCGCACGCACACATTGTTAAACATTATGTAGGATTAATATCAGCAGAGTTGTTCTGTGTCTCCCACAGCAATATAGATCACAACCTCTTGATGACTTTCAGTGTTTAACTTCACTGATGACTAACACTATTCACTGAAGACTAACCCCTACACAACATTACTCAGTGAATAGTGTTAGTCGTCAGTGAGGTTAAACACTGAAAGTCATCAACCCCTACACAACATTACTCAGTCAATAGTGTTAGTCGTCAGTGAGGTTAAACACTGAGCCTCATCAACCCCTACACAACATTACTCAGTGAATAGTGTTAGTCGTCAGTGAGGTTAAACACTGAAAGTCATCAACCCCTACACAACATTACTCAGTCAATAGTGTTAGTCGTCAGTGAGGTTAAACACTGAGCCTCATCAACCCCTACACAACATTACTCAGTGAATAGTGTTAGTCGTCAGTGAGGTTAAACACTGAAAGTCATCAACCCCTACACAACATTACTCAGTCAATAGTGTTAGTCGTCAGTGAGGTTAAACACTGAACCTCATCAACCCCTACACAACATTACTCAGTCAATAGTGTTAGTCGTCAGTGAGGTTAAACACTGAGCCTCATCAACCCCTACACAACATTACTCAGTCAATAGTGTTAGTCGTCAGTGAGGTTAAACACTGAAAGTCATCAAGAGGTTGTGATCTATATTGCTGTGGGAGACACAGAACAACACAGGAGACTGAAAAGATTTGGCATGGGTCCTCAGATCCTCAAAAAGTTATACAGCTGCACCATCGAGAGCATCCTGACTGGTTGCATCACCGCCTGGTATGGCAACTGCTCGGCCTCCGACCGCAAGGCACTACAGAGGGTAGTGCGTACGGCCCAGTACATCACTGGGGCCAAGCTTCCTGCCATCCAGGACCTCTATACCAGGCGGTGTCAGAGGAAGGCCCTCAAAATTGTCAAAGACTCCAGACACCCTAGTCATAGACTGTTCTCTCTGCTACCGCACGGCAAATGGTACCGGAGAGCCAAGTCTAGGTACAAAAGGCTTCTCAACAGCTTCTACCCCCAAGCCATAAGACTCCTGAACAGCTAATCATGGCTACCCGGACTACTTGCACTGCCCCCCCACCCCCACCCCATCTCTTTTTACGCTGCTGCTACTCTGTTAATTATTTATGCATAGTCACTTTAACTCTATCCACATGTACATATTACCTCAACTACCTCAACTAGCCGGTGCCCCCGCACATTGACTCTGCACCGGTACCCCCCTGAATATAATAGACTCCCTACTCTTATTTTATACTTCTGCTCTTTTTTTCTCAACACTTTTTTGTTGTTGTTGTTTTATTTTACTTTTTTTATAAATAAAAAAATGCATTGTTGGTTAAGGGCTGTAAGTAAGCATTTCACGGTAATGTCTACACCTGTTGTATTCGGCGCATGTGGCAAATATAATTTGATTTGATTTGATGAGTCTCACCTGACGACTAACACTATTAGGAATGTGACCCAAATAGCTTTTTACCACCTGAGGAACATTGCCAAGGTGCGGCCGTTTCTCTCTCAGGCTGATACAGAGAGACTCATCCATGCTTTTATTACAAGCAGGCTTGACTACTGTAATGCTCTCCTGTCTGGTCTACCCAACAAAGCCACTGGTCAACTGCAAAACATACAGAATGCTGCAGCACGGGTACTGACCGAGATCAGACGGAGAGCACACATTACACTGGTTTGAAGGTCTCTGCACTGGCTGCCTGTGAGTTTTATAATTAATTTAAAGATTCTTCTATTGGTTTTTAAATCAATCCACAATTGTGCACCTCAATACATGTCAGACATGCTTTTAAGTTATGTACCCAGTAGGTCCCTCAGGTCCTCTGGCACTGGCCTTTTATCTATCCCAATGCCTAGGACCAAGAGGCGTGGAGTGGTAGCCTTTAGTTACTAAGCCCCCAGCCTCTGGAATAGCCTGCCAGAGAACCTGATGGGGGGCCAAACTGTGGACATATTTAAAAGAGATCTTAAAACACACCTTTTTAGCTTTGCTTTTCCGTAGGGTGCTTTTTGGTCATTCAGTTTTCATTCTTATCCTGTCTTTTTTTTTATCCTTTCATGTTTTTTGTGTAGGAAAATTAGGACAAGGTTATTTTTTTAATATTTTTTTTTGTGAAGCACATTGCGTTGCATTCCATGTCTGAAATGTGCTGTATAAATAAAGCTTGATTTGATTTGATAATGTTGCGTAGTTGTTGATGAGGCGCCGTATTTAACCTCACTGAAGACTAACACTATTGACTGAGTAACATTGCGTAGGGGTTTTGTGGGAACATTTCACTGTGGGGCTGATCTGCAAGCTAATGGGAAAACTCCCCTGTGTCTTTGATTACACACTCAGCGTCTCTCTTTTACACACACAAACATACACACAAACACCAAGTGCTGCATTTGATTACAACGCTTTTGAGACTGTTACGGGAGTAATACACTCACACACACACACACACACACACACACACACCCCGTCTATTAGACCTGCATTACAGCCATTGATGTTATTACACCCCCTGATCGCCTGGTAATGGAAATAACACAGCAGATTAAACACAGGCGAGGCTACTGCTATAGACCTGTAGTAAGTGTGTGTGTGTGTGTGTGTGTGTGTGTGTGTGTGTGTCTACACGGTGTGTGTCTCCTCTGCATGGTTATTTGTCTAATAGAAACAGAGGTGCATTGAAATTCATGTGTCGACTCCTCTCTACTTCAGACCTGGCTTGCGTCTCAAATGGCACCCTATTCCCTATAAAGTGCACTACTTTTGACCAGGGCCCACAGGGCACTATATAGGATATAGCGTGCCATTTGTGACGCATCACCGGAAGACTATAGTGTTCAGAGGCCAGGCTAAAATGTCCCTTCTTTCTCACAGAGAAGTAGGATGAATAAAAATAAAAAAGAGAGTAGAGGGGAAAAATGGGATTGTGGGAAATGTCAAGGATGAGCGCTAAAAGCCTGAGCCTGTACTCACTGGCGTTCATATTTTTTGGAGTGATTTCACTTGTTCCCCTCTCTGCCTCCCCCTCTCTCTCTCCCTCTATCCCTCCCCCTACATTTAACCCCCCTCTCTCCGTCCATCCGTCCTTCCATACTTCCTTCCTTTCTTCCCTCCCTCCCTCTCTCTCTCTGTCCCTCCTTCCCTGTCTATTCTCCTGTAGTGCTGAGCTGTGGAGCAGAATGACTGAAGAGCAACACACACACACACAGCGTCTGAGGAACAGCCTCACCACAGGAGTCCTCTCTATCTCTCCTTATCCCCTCCTTTCATCCCTCCCTCCATCACACGTCTGTCTTCACCTCAATTTTTCCTCTTTCCTCCCTCCATCATATCTGTCAAGTTATCTCTTCCTCTGTTCCCCTCCCTCCTTCACCTCTATCAGCCCCTTTCCATCCCTCCATCATGCCTGTTATGATCTCTATCACTCCTTTTCCCTCCTTCCCTCCCTCCCTCCTTCCATCCTGTCTGTCTACATCTCCATTTCTCCTCTCTCATCTCTTCATTATTGCTATGTCATCACCTGTCTTCCTTAGAGTGAGACAAACACTTCCAGCTTGTGAAAGTGAATGAGTGTGAGAGAGAGAGAGAGAGAGAGAGAGAGAGAGAGAGAGAGAGAGACAGAGAGAGAGAGAGGGATAGAGAGAATATGTGCGTATTATGTAAATGTGATATAATGTAATATATGAATCCTCTTGGTGATATGCTTGGCTACCTCCACCCTCTCTGTCTCCTCTCCTTCCCTTCAATGAGACATCTAGTGTTATCCATCCTTCCTTCCTTCCTTCCCTCCCCCCTTCCTCCCTCCTTTAAGACAGTGCTTCCCAACTCCGGTCCTCCAGTACTCCCCACAGTAATGTTTTGTTGTTGTGACAAGCACACCTGATTCTTCTTGTCAACTAATCATCAAGACCCTCAATGAGTTGAATCAGGTGAGTCTGTCCCGGGCTACGACAACAATGTGTTCTGTTGGGGATACTGGAGGACTGGAGTTGGGAGGGGGGTCTTGATGATTAGTTGACAGCAGATGGGGAAGTACTTTAAGACATCCCTTCTCCATGTCACAACATCCTGATTAAGCCGTCTTCACCTGTCCCATTAGTGCCATTCAAAAAGCTGCTACAGGTGTGTGTGTGTGTGTGTGTGTGTGTGTGTGTGTGTGTGTGTGTGTGTGTGTGTGTGTGTGTGTGCTTCATTAATAGCCTACTGCTGATTATTTGACCTGAGCTCTAATGCCAGGGAGAAAGATGCCAAGTTTACATAACACAGTAATACCTTAAGATGTAAGCTAGATGTTGTGATGGATTTATGTCGGAGTAATACCTTAAGATGTAAGCTAGATGTTGTGATGGATTTATGTCGAGGTAATACCTTAAGGTGTAAGGTAGATGTTGTGATGATTACTGGTGAAACACACTATATACAGTGCATTCGGAAAGTATTCAGACCCCTTGACTTTTTCCACATTTTGTTACGTTACAGCCTTATTCTAAAATGTATTAAATAAACAAATTACCTTATCAATCTACACACAATACTCCATAATGACAAAGTAAAAACAGGTTTTTAGAAATGTGTGCAAATGTATTACAAATAAAAAACATAAATATCTTATTTACATAATTATTAATATTCTGCTATGAGACTCGAAATTGAGCTCAGGTGCATCCTGTTTCCATTGATCATCCTTGAGATGTTTCTACAACTTCATTGGAGTCCACCTGTGATAAATTCAATTGATTGGACATGATTTGGAAAGCTACACACCTGTCTATATAAGGTCCCACAGTTGACAGCACATGTAAGGGCAAAAAACCAAGCCATAAGATCGAAAGAATTGTCTGTAGAGCTCCGAGACAGGATTGTGTCGAGGCACAGATCTGGGGAAGGGTACCAACAATTTTCTGTATTATATCTGTAATTCTCACTGTATGTATATATACCGTATATATATATATACATATACACATACATACAGTGGGGAGAACAAGTATTTGATACACTGCCAATTTTGCAGGTATTCCTACTTACAAAGCATGTAGAGGTCTGTAATTTTTATCATAGGTACACTTCAACTGTGAGAGACGGAATCTAAAACAAAAATCCAGAAAATCACATTGTATAATTTGTAAGTAATTAATTTGCATTTTATTGCATGACATAAGTTTTTGATACATCAGAAAAGCAGAACTTAATATTTGGTACAGAAACCTTTGTTTGCAATTACAGAGATAATACGTTTCCTGTAGGTCTTGACCAGGTTTGCACACACTGCAGCAGGGATTTTGGCCCTCTCCTCCATACAGACCTTCTCCAGATCCTTCAGGTTTCGGGGCTGTCGCTGGGCAATACGGACTTTTAGCTCCCTCCAAAGATTTTCTATTGGATTCAGGTCTGGAGACTGGCTAGGCCACTTCAGGACCTTGAGATGCTTCTTACGGAGCCACTCCTTAGTTGCCCTGGCTGTGTGTTTCGGGTCATTGTCATGCTGGAAGACCCAGCCACGACCCATCTTCAATGCTCTTACTGAGGGAAGGAGGTTGTTGGCCAAGATCTCGCGATACATGGCCCCATCCATCCTCCCCTCAATAAGGTGCAGTCGTCCTGTCCCCTTTGCAGAAAAGCATCCCCAAAGAATGATGTTTCCACCTCCATGCTTCACGGTTGGGATGGTGTTCTTGGGGTTGTTCTCATTCTTCTTCTTCCTCCAAACACGGCGAGAGGAGTTTAGACCAAAAAGCTCTATTTTTGTCTCATCAGACCACATGACCTTACATTTACATTTACATTTACGTCATTTAGCAGACGCTCTTATCCAGAGCGACTTACAAATTGGTGCATTCACCCTATAGCCAGTGGGATAACCACTTTACAATATATATTTTTTTTTTTGGGGGGGGGGGCTAGAAGGATTACTTTATCCTATCCCAGGTATTCCTTAAAGAGGTGGGGTTTCAAATGTCTCCGGAAGGTGGTGAGTGACTCCGCTGTCCTGGCGTCGTGAGGGAGCTTGTTCCACCATTGGGGTGCCAGAGCAGCGAACAGTTTTGACTGGGCTGAGCGGGAACTATGCTTCCGCAGAGGAAGGGGAGCCAGCAGGCCAGAGGTGGATGAACGCAATGCCCTCGTTTGGGTGTAGGGACTGATCAGAGCCTGAAGGTACAGAGGTGCCGATCCCCTCACAGCTCCATAGGCAAGCACCATGGTCTTGTAACAGATGCGAGCTTCAACTGGAAGCCAGTGGAGTGTGCGGAGGAGCGGGGTGACGTGAGAGAACTTGGGAAGGTTGAACACCAGACGGGCTGCGGCATTCTGGATGAGTTGTAGGGGTTTAATGGCACAGGCAGGGAGCCCAGCCAACAGCGAGTTGCAGTAATCCAGACGGGAGATGACAAGTGCCTGGATTAGGACCTGTGCCGCTTCCTGTGAAAGGCAGGGTCGTACTCTCGAATGTTGTAGAGCATGAACCTGCAGGATCGGGTCACCGCCTTGATGTTAGCGGAGAACGACAGGGTGTTGTCCAGGGTCACGCCAAGGCTCTTCGCACTCTGGGAGGAGGACACAACGGAGTTGTCAACCGTGATGGCGAGATCATGGAACGGGCAGTCCTTCCCGGGAGGAAGAGCAGCTCCGTCTTGCCAGGGTTCAGCTTGAGGTGGTGATCCGTCATCCATACTGATATGTCTGCCAGACATGCAGAGATGCGATTCGCCACCTGGTTATCAGAAGGGGGAAAGGAGAAGATTAGTTGTGTATCGTCGGCGTAGCAATGATAGGAGAGGCCATGTGAGGATATGACAGAGCCAAGTGACTTGGTGTATAGGGAGAATAGGAGAGGGCCTAGAACTGAGCCCTGGGGGACACCAGTGGTGAGAGCACGTG
Source organism: Coregonus clupeaformis (assembly GCF_020615455.1). NCBI lineage: Eukaryota > Metazoa > Chordata > Actinopteri > Salmoniformes > Salmonidae > Coregonus > Coregonus clupeaformis. Next base: position 50,524,068 of record NC_059218.1, read on the forward strand.
GTGCGGAGACAGCTTCTCGCCACGCCACTTGGTAGGAGCGACCGGTCAGGTAGGACGCAATCCAGGAGTGAGCCGCGCCGGAGATGCCCAGCTCGGAGAGGGTGGAGAGGAGTATCTGATGGTTCACAGTATCAAAGGCAGCAGACAGGTCTAGAAGGACAAGAGCAGAGGAGAGAGAGTTAGCTTTAGCAGTGCGGAGAGCCTCCGTGACACAGAGAAGAGCAGTCTCAGTTGAATGACCAGTCCTGAAACCTGACTGGTTTGGATCAAGAAGGTAATTCTGAGAGAGATAGCAAGAGAGTTGGCTAAAGACGGCACGCTCAATAGTTTTGGAAAGAAAAGAAAGAAGGGATACTGGTCTGTAGTTGTTGACATCAGTGGGATCGAGTGTTGGTTTTTGAGAAGGGGTGCAACTCTCGCTCTCTTGAAGACGGAAGGGACATAGCCAGCGGTCAAGGATGAGTTGATCAGCGAGGTGAGGTAGGGGAGAAGGTCACCGGAGATGGTCTGGAGAAGAGAGGAGGGGATGGGGTCAAGCGGGCAGGTTGTTGGGCGGCCTGCAGTCACAAGTCGCAGGATTTTATCTGGAGAGAGAGGGGAGAAAGAAGTCAAAGCATAGGGTAGGGCAGTGTGAGTAGGACCAGCAGTGTCATTAGACTTAACAAACGAGGATCGGATGTCGTCAACCTTCTTTTTCAAAGTGGTTGACGAAGTCATCCACAGAGAGAGGGGGGGATTCAGCAGGGAGGAGAACGTGGCAAAGAGCTTCCTAGGGTTAGAGGCAGATGCTTGGAATTTAGAGTGGTAGAAAGTGGCCTTAGCAGCAGAAACAGATGAAGAAAATGTAGAGAGGAGGGAGTGAAAAGATGCCAGGTCGGCAGGGAGTTTAGTTTTCTTCCATTTCCGCTCCGCTGCCCGGAGCTCTGTTCTGTGAGCTCGCAATGAGTCATCAAGCCACGGAGCTGGAGGGGAGGACCGAGCCGGCCGGGAGGATAGGGGACACAGAGAGTCAAAGGATGCAGAAAGGGAGGAGAGGAGGGTTGAGGAGGAAGAATCAGGAGATTGGAGGGAGAAGGATTGAGCAGAGGGAAGAGATGATAGGATGGAAGAGGAGAGAGTAGCGGGAGAGAGAGAGCGAAGGGTGTGGCGGTGCATTACCATCTGTGTAGGGGCAGAGTGAGTAGTGTTGGAGGAGAGCGAGAGAGAAAAGGAAACAAAGTAGTGGTCGGAGACATGGAGGGGAGTTGCAGTGAGATTAGTAGAGGAGCAGCATCTAGTAAAGATGAGGTCAAGCGTATTGCCTGCCTTGTGAGTAGGGGGACGGTGAGAGGGTGAGGTCAAAAGAGGAGAGGAGTGGAAAGAAGGGAGGCAGAGAGAAATGAGTCAAATGTAGACGTAGGGAGGTTGAAATCCCCCAAAACTGTGAGGGGTGAGCCATCCTCAGGGAAGGAACTTATCAAGGCGTCAAGCTCATTGATGAACTCTCCAAGGGAACCTGGAGGGCGATAGATGACAAGGATATTAAGCTTAAATGGGCTAGTGACTGTGACAGCATGTGGAATTCAAATGAGGAGATAGACAGATGGGTTAGGGGAAAAATTGAGAATGTCCACTTGGGAGAGATGAGGATTCCTGTGCCACCACCCCTCTGACCAGATGCTCTCGGGGTATGCGAGAACACATGGTCAGACGAGGAGAGAGCAGTAGGAGTAGCAGTGTTTTCAGTGGTAATCCATGTTTCCGTCAGCGCCAGGAAGTCGAGGGACTGGAGGTTAGCATAGGCTGGGATGAAGTCAGCTTTGTTGGCAGCAGAACGGCAGTTCCAGAGGCTGCCTGAGACCTGGAACTCCAGGTGTGGGGTGCGTGCAGGGACCACCAGGTTAGAGAGGCAGCAGCCACGCGGTGTGAGGCGTTTGTGTAGCCTGTGCGGAGAGGAGAGAACAGGGATAGGCAGAGGCATAGTTGACAGGCTGTAGCAAATGGCTACAATAATGCAGAGGAGATCGGAATGAAATGAACTAAACATCTGGGAAAGGAGAGAGTAGGGCCTCCCTCACCAAAACTTCCACCTCAGAAACTATAATTGTTTCACTGAACCACCCGAATAAAAACTCTCCCAACTTCCACTTTAGAAATTAGAATTGTTGTGAACTACAGCGGTTCAATGTTTCAAGGAATAGACTCAACTTACTTTATTCAGCTAGCTAAATATGACACCATAGCTAACTAGCATGCTAGCATCCAATAACACACAGTTTAGCACCAATACTTGGTTACAACAAACTACCAATAGTGTGTTAACACACTAAACAGATAATTAGTGTCCGTGTCTAGTTCCAATCATAACGCAGCAATAATTAAACCTTGGCTAGCTAGCACAAATATATTGTATTTAGCTGCTACAGTACAATTAGCTGGTCGTGTTGGCTAGCTAGCAATGGCTACTGTGTTGACTTTGTTTGAAAAACGGCTAGCTAGCTAGCTAGCTTCGTGCTACACCCGGCACAGCCGAATACAATGCTAACCTACAATAACTACCCACAACAGCCCGCGATGCCTACCTACAATACCTAACTACAATCTAAATACATAATTAAGCCTTACTCGACAAAGCCCAAGCTATGTATAAAGCCAAACTTACCCGACGCTTCAGCTGACATTTGTCTTCTGCAATCAGTAGGTGTAATTAAGTACAGTAGCTACTAACTACCTAACGTTGATGCCTCAGATAATGAGGTTAGAAAAAACGGCTGAATGGTAGGTAGCTAGCTGGCTTAATTACAGGTACTCTTAGCGTGAAATAACATTGGAAACAACTATCCACCGTTGCTAAACGTTACCAGTAGCTACCCGCTAGCTAGCTAGCCTCGTGCTTCGCCGGGCTCCCGACGTATACAATACTTACCTACAATAATTACCTACAGAAACCTACAATAACTACCTAAATAACTACCTAAATAAACTACCTACAATACCTAACTACAACTACCTACCTACAATCTAAATACATGGTTTAAGCTTTACTCAACACCATATAAGAAGCCAAGCTTACCTCCTGCTAGAGAAAACACAACCTCTCCCGACCATTCCTCCTCTGGATCATCCAGATGGTCATTGGCAAACTTCAGACGGGCCTGGACATGCACTGGCTTAAGCAGGGGGACCTTGCGTGCGATGTAGGATTTTAATACATGATGGCGCAGTGTGTTACTAATGGTTTTATTTGAGACTGTGGTCCCAGCTCTCTTCAGGTCATTGACCAGGTCCTGCCGTGTAGTTCTGGGCTGATCCCTCACCTTCCTCATGGTCATTGATGCCCCACGAGGTGAGATCTTGCATGGAGCCCCAGACCGAGGGTGATTGATCGTCATCTTGAACTTCTTCAATTTTCTAATAATTGCGCCAACAGTTGTTACCTTCTCACCAAGCTGCTTGCCTATTGTCCTGTAGCCCATCCCAGCCTTGTGCAGGTCTACAATTTTATCCCTGATGTCCTTACACAGCTCTCTGGTCTTGGCCATTGTGGAGAGGTTGGAGTCTGTTTGATTGAGTGTGTGGACAGGGGTCTTTTATACAGGTAACGAGTTCAAACAGGTGCAATTAATACAGGTTATGAGTGGAGAACAGGAGGGCTTCTTAAAGAAAAACTAACAGGTCTGTGAGAGCCGGAATTCTTACTGGTTGGTAGGTGATCAAATACTTACAGTGGGGAAAAAAAGTATTTAGTCAGCCACCAATTGTGCAAGTTCTCCCACTTAAAAAGATGAGAGAGGCCTGTAATTTTCATCATAGGTACACGTCAACTATGACAGACAAAATGAGGAGAAAAAAATCCAGAAAATCACATTGTAGGATTTTTAATGAATTTATTTGCAAATTATGGTGGAAAATAAGTATTTGGTCAATAACAAAAGTTTCTCAATACTTTGTTATATACCCTTTGTTGGTAATGACACAGGTCAAACGTTTTCTGTAAGTCTTCACAAGGTTTTCACACACTGTTGCTGGTATTTTAGCCCATTCCTCCATGCAGATCTCCTCTAGAGCAGTGATGTTTTGGGGCTGTCGCTGGGCAACATGGACTTTCAACTCCCTCCAAAGATTTTCTATGGGGTTGAGATCTGGAGACTGGCTAGGCCACTCCAGGACCTTGAAATGCTTCTTACGAAGCCACTCCTTCGTTGCCCGGGCGGTGTGTTTGGGATCATTGTCATGCTGAAAGACCCAGCCACATTTCATCTTCAATGCCCTTGCTGATGGAAGGAGGTTTTCACTCAAAATCTCACGATACATGGCCCCATTAATTCTTTCCTTTACACGGATCAGTCGTCCTGGTCCCTTTGCAGAAAAACAGCCCCAAAGCATGATGTTTCCACCCCCATGCTTCACAGTAGGTATGGTGTTCTTTGGATGCAACTCAGCATTCTTTGTCCTCCAAACACGACGAGTTGAGTTTTTACCAAAAAGTTCTATTTGGTTTCATCTGACCATATGACATTCTCCCAATCCTCTTCTGGATCATCCAAATGCACACTAGCAAACTTCAGACGGGCCTGGACATGTACTGGCTTAAGCAGGGGGACACGTCTGGCACTGCAGGATTTGAGTCCCTGGCGCGTAGTGTGTTACTGATGGTAGGCTTTGTTACTTTGGTCCCAGCTCTCTGCAGGTCATTCACTAGGTCCCCCGTGTGGTTCTGGGATTTTTGCTCACCGTTCTTATGATCATTTTGACCCCACGGGTTAGATCTTGTGTGGAGCCCCAGATCGAGGGAGATTATCAGTGGTCTTGTATGTCTTCCATTTCCCTAATAATTGCTCCCACAGTTGATTTCTTCAAACCAAGCTGCTTACCTATTGCAGACTCAGTCTTCCCAGCCTGGTGCAGGTCTAGAATTTTGTTTCTGGTGTCCTTTGACAGCTCTTTGGTCTTGGCCATAGTGGAGTTTGGAGTGTGACTGTTTGAGGTTGTGGACAGGTGTCTTTTATACTGATAACAAGTTCAAACAGGTGCCATTAATACAGGTAACGAGTGGAGGACAGAGGAGCCTCTTAAAGAAGAAGTTACAGGTCTGTGAGAGCCAGAAATCTTGCTTGTTTGTAGGTGACCAAATACTTATTTTCCACCATAATTTGCAAATAAATTCATTAAAAATCCTACAATGTGATTTTCTGGATTTTTTTCCCTCAATTTGTCTGGCATAGTTGACGTGTACCTATGATGAAAATTACAGGCCTCTCACATATTTTTAAGTGGGAGAACTTGCACAATTGGTGGCTGACTAAAAACTTTTTTTCCCCACTGTATGTCATGCAATAAAATGCAAATTATTACTTAAAAATCATACAATGTGATTTTCTGGATTTTTGTTTTAGATTCCGTCTCTCACAGTTGAAGTGTACCTATGATAAAAATTACAGACCTCTACATGCTTTGTAAGTAGGATAACCTGCAAAATTGGCAGTGTATCAAATACTTGTTCTCCCCACTGTATATATACTTCACTAGCGGTACAAGGCTGGTTACTGGTGAAACACACTACATATATATACTTCAATAGTGGTACAAGGCTGAGTACTGGTGAAACACACTATATATATGTATACTTCACTAGCGGTACAAGTCCTCCCGGGGAAGGACTGCCCGCTCCATGATCTCGCCATCACAGAGTGCAAAGAACCTTGGCGTGACCCTGGACAACACCCTGTCGTTCTCCGCTAACATCAAAGCGGTGACCCGATCCTGCAGGTTCATGCTCTACAACGTTCGCAGACTACGACCCTACCCTTACACAGAAAGCGGCACAGGTCCTAATCCAGGCACTTGTCATCTCCCGTCTGGATTTCTGGAACTCGCTGTTGGCTGGGCTCCCTGCCTGTGCCATTAAACCCCTACAACTTATCCAGAACGCTGCAGCCCATCTGGTGTTCAACCTTCCCAAGTTCTCTCATGTCACCCCGCTCCTCCGCACACTCCACTGGCTTCCAGTTGAAGCTCGCATCTACTACAAAACCATGGTGCTTGCCTACGGAGCTGTGAGGGGAACAGCATCTCCTTACCTTCAGGCTCTGATCAAACCCTACACCCAAACGAGGGCACTACGTTCATCCACCTCTGGCCTGCTAGCCCCCATACCTCTACAGAAGCACAGTTCCCGCTCAGCCCAGTCAAAGCTATTTGCTGCTCTGGCACCCCAATGGTGGAACAAGCTCCCCCACGACGCCAGGACAGCGGAGTCACATGACCACCTTCCGGAGACACTTGAAACCCTACCTCTTTAAGGAACACCTGGAATAGTCTAACAGTAATCCTTCTACACCCCCCCTCCCCCAGTGGTGGTTGTCCCACTGGCTATCCTAAGTTGAATGCACCAATTTGTAAGTCGCTCTGGATAAGAGCGTCTGCTAAATGACTTAAATATTAAACGTTAAAAAAGGCTGATTACTAGTGAAACACACTACACATATATATATATATATATATATATATATATATGTATATATATATATATATATATACACTTCACTAGCGATACAAGGCTGGTTACTGGTGAAACACACTATATATATATATACTTCACTAATGATACAAGGCTGGTTACTGGTGAAACACACTATATATATATATACTTCACTAGCGATACAAGGCTGGTTACTGGTGAAACACACTATATATATATATATACTTCACTAATGATACAAGGCTGGTTACTGGTGAAACACACTATATATATATATACTTCACTAATGATACAAGGCTGGTTACTGGTGAAACACACTATATATATATATACTTCACTAATGATACAAGGCTGGTTACTGGTGAAACACACTATATATATATACACTTCACTAGCGATACAAGGCTGGTTACTGGTGAAACACACTATATATATATATACTTCACTAATGATACAAGGCTGGTTACTGGTGAAACACACTATATATATATATACTTCACTAATGATACAAGGCTGGTTACTGGTGAAACACACTATATATATATATACTTCACTAATGATACAAGGCTGGTTACTGGTGAAACACACTATATATATATATACTTCACTAGCGATACAAGGCTGGTTACTGGTGAAACACACTATATATATATACACTTCACTAGCGATACAAGGCTGGTTACTGGTGAAACACACTATATATATATATATACTTCACTAATGATACAAGGCTGGTTACTGGTGAAACACACTATATATATATATACACTTCACTAGCGATACAAGGCTGGTTACTGGTGAAACACACTATATATATATATATACTTCACTAATGATACAAGGCTGGTTACTGGTGAAACACACTATATATATATACACTTCACTAGCGATACAAGGCTGGTTACTGGTGAAACACACTATATATATATATACTTCACTAATGATACAAGGCTGGTTACTGGTGAAACACACTATATATATATATACTTCACTAATGATACAAGGCTGGTTACTGGTGAAACACACTATATATATATATACTTCACTAATGATACAAGGCTGGTTACTGGTGAAACACACTATATATATATATACTTCACTAATGATACAAGGCTGGTTACTGGTGAAACACACTATATATATATATATATACTTCACTAATGATACAAGGCTGGTTACTGGTGAAACACACTATATATATATATACTTCACTAATGATACAAGGCTGGTTACTGGTGAAACACACTATATATATATATACTTCACTAATGATACAAGGCTGGTTACTGGTGAAACACACTATATATATATACACTTCACTAGCGATACAAGGCTGGTTACTGGTGAAACACACTATATATATATATACTTCACTAATGATACAAGGCTGGTTACTGGTGAAACACACTATATATATATACACTTCACTAGCGATACAAGGCTGGTTACTGGTGAAACACACTATATATATATATACTTCACTAATGATACAAGGCTGGTTACTGGTGAAACACACTATATATATATACACTTCACTAGCGATACAAGGCTGGTTACTGAGTGAAACACACTATATATATATATACTTCACTAATGATACAAGGCTGGTTACTGGTGAAACACACTATATATATATATACTTCACTAATGATACAAGGCTGGTTACTGGTGAAACACACTATATATATATATACTTCACTAATGATACAAGGCTGGTTACTGGTGAAACACACTATATATATATATACTTCACTAATGATACAAGGCTGGTTACTGGTGAAACACACTATATATATATATACTTCACTAATGATACAAGGCTGGTTACTGGTGAAACACACTATATATATATATACACTTCACTAGCGATACAAGGCTTGTTACTGGTGAAACACACTATATATATATATATACTTCACTAATGATACAAGGCTGGTTACTGGTGAAACACACTATATATATATACACTTCACTAGCGATACAAGGCTGGTTACTGGTGAAACACACTATATATATATATACTTCACTAATGATACAAGGCTGGTTACTGGTGAAACACACTATATATATATATACTTCACTAATGATACAAGGCTGGTTACTGGTGAAACACACTATATATATATATACTTCACTAATGATACAAGGCTGGTTACTGGTGAAACACACTATATATATATACTTCACTAATGATACAAGGCTGGTTACTGGTGAAACACACATATATATATATATATACTTCACTAATGATACAAGGCTGGTTACTGGTGAAACACACTATATATATATATACTTCACTAATGATACAAGGCTGGTTACTGGTGAAACACACTATATATATATATATACTTCACTAATGATACAAGGCTGGTTACTGGTGAAACACACTATATATATATATACTTCACTAATGATACAAGGCTGGTTACTGGTGAAACACACTATATATATATATACTTCACTAATGATACAAGGCTGGTTACTGGTGAAACACACTATATATATATACACTTCACTAGCGATACAAGGCTGGTTACTGGTGAAACACACTATATATATATATACTTCACTAATGATACAAGGCTGGTTACTGGTGAAACACACTATATATATATACACTTCACTAAGCGATACAAGGCTGGTTACTGGTGAAACACACTATATATATATATACTTCACTAATGATACAAGGCTGGTTACTGGTGAAACACACTATATATATATATACTTCACTAATGATACAAGGCTGGTTACTGGTGAAACACACTATATATATATATACTTCACTAATGATACAAGGCTGGTTACTGGTGAAACACACTATATATATATATACTTCACTAATGATACAAGGCTGGTTACTGGTGAAACACACTATATATTGTGATGTCACGAGAGGCTGTGTCCTGGAGGGACGTTACATCCCCCTGAGGTGGCTGCAAACCCAGACAGCTATGGCTCCATCTGCTGGTATGGTCGGGAACTCCACCCCTCTATGGCCAATCTTCCCACGCAGCTGAAACAAATGAGGAGCTGATGAGCTGAAGGTTTGGGAAGGGAAGAGACACAGTCTCCAACCTGGGCTCTCTGGAGGACAAGAGTGCTGCACGTCCACTTCCATGAGGAATATAAGGATTTGGAGATACTTACCTTTGGGAAATACTCACCTTTGGATATATGCACCTGTGGAAATACATGTGGGACATTTGGAAGGACGTTTTGCTGGGTTGGCCACTAGCTGCAACGTGGAATACAGTAAGACTGGGGAAAAGTTATTTGAGCGAGTGAGAGTTATGATTTTGGATGTGGAAGAGACATCCCTGAACTGTTAACCCTTAAAGAGCCACAAGAGAACAGAATTGTGTTATACTTTCGTTAGTTTCCCAAGACCTTTAATAAAATCCTTGTTTTGATTGAACCTGGTCTCCTTGCACTACTTGAGCAATCCCCGCTGAAAGCTGTGTAGCCTCTCGTGACGTCACAGATGGTGGAGAATACGGGCACGCTCAGCGTTAATAGTGCATGTCAGGGGAGGATACCGAGGGTTTGATCACCCAGTTTTCCAAGTTGGCCGTAGGCTCCCCCCGACTGAAATGGAGGACATATTGAAAGCCCTTGTTGCTGGCCAGCAAGCCCAGATGCAAGCAAACGTGGCTCTCTTGGAGGAGCAAAAGAAAGCCAACCTTCTGAAGGCAGAGGAATTGCAGTTGCAGAGACAGAGGGTGGTCCAAAATACCCGCCCAATAAAGGCAAAGTGACTTTATATCTAAGATGGGAGCTACCGATGACATTGAGGCATACCTGCATGCATTTGAGGCCCACGGCCACTAGGGAAGCCTGGCCCAAGCAACAGTGGGTTGGTCTGTTAGCCCCCTTTCTAACCGGGGGAATCGCTGAATGCTGTCCGGGACCTGGGCCCTGACCAGGTTACTGACTATGATGCCCTGAAGTCTGAGATCCTCAGCAGATATGGACTCACAAAGTTTGGTATGGCCCAGCGCTTTCACGGCTGGACCTTCCAACCAGACCAACCTCCTCGGGCGCAGATGCATGAACTTGTCCGAATCGCAAGGAAATGGCTGGATCCGCAGAGGAATACAGCAGCGGCGGTGGTGGAGGCCGTTGTGGTGGATCGTTACCCCACGCGCCCTGCCTTATGAGGCAAAACGGTTCATCAGTCAACAGGCCTTGACCACGGCTGATCTGACCGTGGAAGCTGTGGAAAAGTACCAGGCCACAGCGGAGATGCTGAATGCTTCCCGAAAAGACCCCAGGAGTGCGGCCCCACCACAAATGGGAAGAACCCCCGTCCAAAGGACCCCAGGTCTCGAACCCAGCCACGTCAGGACTTATCCCGGCTCCAGGGGGAGCCAGAAACCAGGCGGGTCCAAGAAGAGATACACCAGGAGGGGGAAACTCGACAGTGTTACCGGTGTGGGGAGATGGGACATATCTCCTGGCAGTGTGGGAAACCAGCCGATGAACCTATGCCCTCTGCGGAGTCCTCCAGCTCAGCACCCACACACCGTTTTGCCTCGCTCTTGGGAGTCGTAGATGGCGGCCCAGATCGACCCCCCACCTGCCCGGTAACTGTGAATCACCATGATGTGGAGGCCTTACTGGATTCTGGTAGCCGGGCCA
>NC_059218.1:50540168-50557668 GCF_020615455.1 Coregonus clupeaformis
ATTGTGAGTGAGCCCACTCCCTTGGCTGAGAAGCAACCCCAAACATGAATGGTCTCAGGATGCTTTACTTTTGGCATGACACAGGACTGATGGTAGCGCTCACCTTGTCTTCTCCAGACAAGCTTTTTTCTGGATGCCTCAAACAATCAGAAAGGGGATTCATCAGAGAAAATGACAGTCCAATCCCTGTACCTTTTGCAGAATATCAGTCTGTCCCTGATGTTTTTCCTGGAGAGAAGTGGCTTCCTCGCTGCACTTCTTGACACCAGGCCATCCTCCAAAAGTCTTTGCCTCACTGTGCGTGCAGATGCACTCACACCTGCCTGCTGCCATTCCTGAGCAAGCTCTGCACTGGTGGTGCCCCGATCCCGCAGCTGAATCAACTTTAGGAGACGGTCCTGGCGCTTGCTGGACTTTCTTGGGCGCCCTGAAGCCTTCTTCACAACAATTGAACCTCTCTTCTTGAAGTTCTTGATTTAGGTGCAATCTTACTAGCAGCAATATCCTTGCCTGTGAAGCCCTTTTTGTGCAAAGCAATGATGACGGCACGTGTTTCCTTGCAGGTAACCATGGTTAACAGAGGAAGAACAATGATTTCAAGCACCACCCTACTTTTAAAGCTTCCAGTCTGTTATTCTAATTCAATCAGCATGACAGAGTGATCTCCAGCCTTGTCCTCGTCAACACTCACCTGTGTTAACGAGAGAATCACTGACATGATGTCAGCTGGTCCTTTTGTGTCTGGGCTGAAATGCAGTGGACATGTTTTTGGGGGATTAAGTTCATTTTCATGGCAAATAGGGACTTTGTAATTAATTGCAATTCATCTGATCACTCTTCATAACATTCTAGAGTATATGGAAATTGCCATCATAAAAACTGAGGCAGCAGACTTTGTGAAAATTAATATTTGTGTCATTCTCAAAACGTTTTACCACGACTGTAGATGGATGCAGTTCAATGCATGATTAATATAATGAACCAATAAATTTCTTGGTAGTCCAAAAAAAAGCTGGCCTGGTACATTGTTTGCTGCCTCCATTCGGGATGCACTGTTTCAGTTTCAATGACTCAATATTTTGAAACAAAAACGGACGACTGTAACTAAGGCTGGGAATGTCAACACAATCAAACTAGCAAGGGCAATGATTACAATTCATTCACAACGCGGCTAATAGGCTATGAAATTACAGCCTGATGCGCGCACATATGTGAAAACAACTTTAAATTGCACGTAGCAGAGGGAAAGTGTACAGACACAGTCCTAGATAGGCTACTAGAATGTTGCAGTCTGGCTTTGATTTTTAAATAACAATAACAAAAACCTGCAACAAAACACCATGCGAAGGAGAAACATATTACATTTACTTTACTATTACAGCTGCCTACTCCAATACATTTTATACCTATTGCTACGTTTTTGTTATTTGGAGTTTTTTAATACTTTTTGATTAGGGTCGCAGCATATTATGCACATCTGCAAGCATAGCAGCAAAGTCTGGACAAATATTATTTATCTCTTCTTTTGTTTTAATATGTTAAAATACTATCCACAGTGGTTCCTCATTTAGAAGCTGCATCATAAGCATCGGTGAGTCGCAGTGCTTGCCGTTAATGCTAATTTGAAACACCAGAGGGGATCTTTGAGCACATCTACTCCATCTTTTTATTATCATTATTTTATTAACGAAAAACACAAAGATGTTGAAGAACACATACTGTATGCTTCTTTTCTATTGAATATACAGTAGATACATGACCTATTTATAAGGTTGTTTTGATTATTATGTGGATTATAATAAATTGACATATGTGTATGGGGGGTTGATGCATTTTCGTCAAATCAGGTCTGTGATATTGAGTTAGAAATGTCAAACTTTAGTCTTGTGTCAGGTGAACTGTTGTGTCCTCATATTTTGGTCTGATAATTTCGTTCAAGCATTTTAGTTATAAAAATAAGCAATAAATGGATCCTTGAATAATTAAATAATAAATGAACTGCAATATGTTGGCTGAAGTAATTGCATCCCCGAATGCGTACGACTGTTTTTAACCTTGGCCTGTACAATTATTGTATTTGTTGTGTTGTTCCAAATGGTCAGAATGTAATACATAATGAATTCCCTTCTCCCTGCTGCCAATCGCCAGATATTTCAATTATTATTAACCAATCACGTGACCCGGGTCCTTCTCACAGGCATCACAGCTTCGAAGTAGGCTACAAGTGAAGAGAGACGTGTGCAGCAGCGCGTGTCCTTCTTATCGAATTCGGAGGCGCATATTGAAGATGTTAGAAGAGCTGTCCACATTTACTTTTCGTCAGCCAACGAGATGAGTAGGCCTAACGAACAGCAATGGCACTAGCCTATTTCAATCTACTATCCCATATAGTAGAGAAGTCGACCGGTTCTATTGAGAAATAAATAAATATTCCAAACATACTCTGGGACAGTTGTGGGATGCAATAGATCCAACCACTGTACACCAAAACAACTTTTAACCCTCCCGTTGTCCTAGGGTCAAAATGACCCGCCACTGTGTTGAACCAACTTTATTTAATTGTTATATTTTGGGGATCATTTGTGAGAAGGAGGCAGTGAGACTTTAAAGAAAGTATCACTGCCTCCTTCTCACAAATGATCCAAAAAATATAACAATTAAATAAAGTTGGTTCAACACAGTGGCGGGTCATTTTGACCCTAGGACAACGGGAGGGTTTTAAAAGCAATGAGAATGACGCAATAGATCCCAACATTTATCTTAAAATGTTGATCAACTATTAGGCTATTTCTTCACATTATAAGCGCAGCAATGTGCACACAGCAGTAGGCCGTAAGAGCAAATGTTTCAAAACGAAATTAGCGTGAAAACACCATTCACAAAAGTGCACCACAAATGTGAGCGGTTTCATACGACAGAGATGAAAATATCCTTCAGAAATGTTGAAATAGGGAAGATCTAAAGACGCATTAACAAGCACGGGTTGTTAATAACGCTAGGATTGTGTCTTTGGCTGATGGACAACGAAATAAAGTTTAGAACATGAGAGAAATTCTGGTTTCAATTGCATATGAGGAAGTGTTTATTAAAGAATCCTCTTAACATTCCTATGGGCGGAACATGGTAAGACATGCCTCATAAAATGTCAAAAAAAACGTTGGGGTTTTAAACAATTGTGTTTACGGTTAAATAGTCTCCAAATATTGACTGCCTCCACTCAGATTGCAAGGTGGGTGATGTTGCAGTGTGCAACAGGCACTGGCATTTCTCTGTCAGAACAAACAGTGACTCAAGTATGTCAACAGAATCAAGCCTTTAGATATTAATAATGATCCTACATTATATTTCTCAAACATGACTGTATGTTTGCCTATATATATATGTAATTAAAAGTCTCATTAAAGTTTGGCTACATTTTCAGGCGCCTCATGTCAGCATATGTCTTGACATGACAGGTTGTTGCCAATATGCATAGGCTATCACCTACACATATGTAGGCTATTTATTTATGTACATTTACAAACACTTATGTTTTTCTTAAAAGAGTAGCTACTGTTTTTCGGTTTTTAAATCAATTTAATTGGCTATTTTGGTTAATGGCCTTGGTGCCCTAGCAGATTGAACACCTCTTGAAAGCCAAATGGCCTTGCCCCTAAAATCATGAAATTCCAGGCCTAAAACATCAATTTCAAGTCCATAAAAATAGAAATAAACTGAGCAAGTCTATTGTCCTGCTGATAGCCCATCAAGGGTGGATGGCTTCTTTTGTATTCCTATAATAGGTTAGGCTGCCGAACGATTTACACCTGGCCCGCAGATGAGGCATCGCCAGCATGCTTCAGACAACAGAGGTGAATGCAGCATGCTTCAGACAACAAGAGGTGAATGTGACTGTACATCAAACATTTGATAAGTATCATTTTCGCCTGACACAATAATTTTGCAGACTTTAAATCTTACCTTATATGTTGGCATGGAATAATCTTATTTAACCAATTCTGATATGTTGAATGATGTGATAGACATTGCACTGAATCATACAGTATTATGCCGGTTGAAAGAGGAATTTTTATAATATTACCATTATATCAACACACTAGTCACTCCCGTTCAACAACTCTAAATCGCTTTTGCATTCGCTCCAAATGGATAACTTGAAATAACATAATGGCGACAGCTAGTTAGCTAGCTGCTTGGCTGAGCACAGAACGTCAACACACTGTTCTCTGACTGGCTACACGGATCCGTCTCGTCGCAAGGTTTTAGCTAAGAGTTGACACGTTGAATCTTGGAGAATCCAGTAGCCGACGTGAGATGTTCTAAAACTAGACCATTCAGATCAAGCAAACTCGGTTCTAAGATGAGTAGAGGAGAGGATACGGAAGAGAAGAGCATTGTTAAGACATACAGGCTAACTGGTGCTTCAGAGCAGATAAGTTGACTAGGATGTCACTGAGGCTAGCAAGCTGCAGGGAGGATGAATAGTAGAGAGGATATGAAAGAAATATGATGTTTTGAAGAGGAGTTTTAAGTGTGTTGTTGTACAGATATACTGGCCAACAGAACAACCTGAATTCGTCGGAGCATGGACTCTACAAGGTGGCGAAAGCGTTCAACAGAAATGCTGGCCCATGTGGACTCCATTGCTTCCCACATTTGTGTCAAGTTGGCTGGATGTCCTTTAGGTGGTGGACCATTCTTGATACACACAGGAAACTGTTGAGTGTGAAAAACCCAGCAGCGTTGCAGTTCTTGACACAAACTGGTGCGCCCGGCACCTACTACAATACCCCTTTCAAAGGCACTTAAATATTTTGCCTTGCCCATTCACCCTCTGAATGGCACACATTCCATGTCTCAATTGTCTCAAGGCTTAAAAATCATTCTTTAACCTGTCTCCTCCCCTTCATCTACACTGATTGAAGTGGATTTAACATGTGACATCAATAAGAGATCATAGCTTTTGCCTGGTCAGTCTATGTCATGGAAGGAGCAGATGCTCTTCATGTTTTGTACACTCAGTGTACAAAAATTACTTCAACACGGAGAGGAGAGGAGAGGATAATCACGTGTAAAAGAAGGGAGGATAGATACATAGTAGAAGAGAGGGTAGTTAATAGTGTGTGTCGTTGGGAATACATCAAGTGCTTCAGAGTAGAGAGTTCTAAAGATAGTCAGTCTACACCATAACTGGGTGGTTCAGAGTAGAGAGTTCTAAAGATAGTCAGTCTACACCATAACTGGTTGGTTCAGAGTAGAGAGTTTTAAAGATAGTCAGTCTACACCATAACTGGTTGGTTCAGAGTAGAGAGTTCTAAAGATAGTCAGTCTACACCATAACTGGGTGCTTCAGAGTAGAGAGTTCTAAAGATAGTCAGTCTACACCATAACTGGGTGGTTCAGAGTAGAGAGTTCTAAAGATAGTCAGTCTACACCACAACTGGTGGTTCAGAGTAGAGAGTTCTAAAGATAGTCAGTCTACACCACAACTGGTGGTTCAGAGTAGAGAGTTCTAAAGATAGTCAGTCTACACCATAACTGGTTGGTTCAGAGTAGAGAGTTCTAAAATGTCTATAACAAGGGGTGTTTCTTAAAATGCATACTACCGTGCTCCTAGCACGGGAGGGTCGGAGCATGAGTCCGAATCAAAGTATGCAAAACAGTGCACGGAGGGCACTTCTCGAATGCGTACTCCGTTTGTACATATTTTGAAGCACGCATCAATGTAAGCTTCAACGGAAAGTATGCAAAGAAACATGATGCACCCACGTAAAAAAATGACGCAACATTTCTTGAAATCAATGGCGGCCATTATTTGAGCTGAAGCAAGAGAAAATACACTGTGTTAATAAATACAGTGGGGGAAAAAAGTATTTAGTCAGCCACCAATTGTGCAAGTACTCCCACTTAAAAAGATGAGAGAGGCCTGTAATTTTCATCATAGGTACACGTCAACTATGACAGACAAAATGAGAACATTTTTTCCAGAAAATCACATTGTAGGATTTTTAATGAATTTATTTGCAAATTATGGTGGAAAATAAGTATTTGGTCACCTACAAACAAGCAAGATTTCTGGCTCTCACAGACCTGTAACAACTTCTTTAAGAGGCTCCTCTGTCCTCCACTCGTTACCTGTATTAATGGCACCTGTTTGAACTTGTTATCAGTATAAAAGACACCTGTCCACAACCTCAAACAGTCACACTCCAAACTCCACTATGGCCAAGACCAAACAGCTGTCAAAGGACACCAGAAACAAAATTGTAGACCTGCACCAGGCTGGGAAGACTGAATCTGCAATAGGTAAGCAGCTTGGTTTGAAGAAATCAACTGTGGGAGCAATTATTAGGAAATGGAAGACATACAAGACCATTGATAATCTCCCTCGATCTGGGGCTCCACGCAAGATCTCACCCCGTGGGGTCAAAATGATCACAAGAACGGTGAGCAAAAATCCCAGAACCACACGGGGGGACCTAGTGAATGACCTGCAGAGAGCTGGGACCAAAGTAACAAAGCCTACCATCAGTAACACACTACGCCGCCAGGGACTCAAATCCTGCAGTGCCAGACGTGTCCCCCTGCTTAAGCCAGTACATGTACATTTGTGGTCCTCTGTAGCTCAATTGGTAGAGCATGGCGCTTGTAACGCCAGGGTAGTGGGTTCGCTTGGATAAAAGCGTCTGCTAAATGGCATATTATTATTATTATTTATTATATTATATGTCCAGGCCCGTCTGAAGTTTGCTAGAGTGCATTTGGATGATCCAGAAGAGGATTGGGAGAATGTCATATGGTCAGATGAAACCAAAATAGAACTTTTTGGTAAAAACTCAACTCGTTGTGTTTGGAGGACAAAGAATGCTGAGTTGCATCCAAAGAACACCATACCTACTGTGAAGCATGGGGGAGGAAACATCATGCTTTGGGGCTGTTTTTCTGCAAAGGGACCAGGACGACTGATCCGTGTAAAGGAAAGAATGAATGGGGCCATGTATTGTGAGATTCTGAGTGAAAACCTCCTTCCATCAGCAAGGGCATTGAAGATGAAACGTGGCTGGGTCTTTCAGCATGACAATGATCCCAAACACACCGCCCGGGCAACGAAGGAGTGGCTTTGCAAGAAGCATTTCAAGGTCCTGGAGTGGCCTAGCCAGTCTCCAGATCTCAACCCCATAGAACATCTTTGGAGGGAGTTGAAAGTCCGTGTTGCCCAGCGACAGCCCCAAAACATCACTGCTCTAGAGGAGATCTGCATGGAGGAATGGGCCAAAATACCAGCAACAGTGTGTGAAAACCTTGTGAAGACTTACAGAAAACGTTTGACCTGTGTCATTGCCAACAAAGGGTATATAACAAAGTATTGAGAAACTTTTGTTATTGACCAAATACTTATTTTCCACCATAATTTGCAAATAAATTCATAAAAAATCCTACTAAATACTTTTTTTCCCCACTGTCCATGCTGTGTTAAAGTTTACCTGCCTACGTACCGTAGATCGCAAGCCCATAGTAAGTCAATAGGGCTAACTGGCTAGCTACTAGTACTGTTAGCTAGCCAGCTACCCACAAAGAATTGACATCCATCTTGCATAATATTAGTTTTAGGTCATTTTTGCATGTTAAACTATCTGGTTAGCTAGATTATTACGATTCACATATAGCTAGCTGATAATTATGAAGTAAAACATTTGCTTTGTGTATATCTTGTTTCGTCTATTGCTGCCATTGTCCTGGCTGGAAGAAGGTTAAATGAATGGGGAGATGCAGCGTGAGTTAATACAGTAGGGGGAGTGCTTCTCAAATGTAATGTTTTATGTGTTCTCCACACTCTCGTCCTCACAAGAACGTACTCAAGAGAACGTCGTTGGAGAATGCACTCGGAGCATGACAGTGTGGAGCACGGTAGTATGCATATTGAGAAACACCCAAGGACTTGGGCTATGTGATGCTGTTCTCTGTAGCTAAGCATGGAGAAAACATGCACTAGTAATGTGGGGGTGATCGAGAAAGGGAATACTTGAAAATATAACCTTGAAAAAGGATGTGAGAGAAAGACAGAATTCTCAACTGGCAATCAAATCAAATGTATTTATAAAGCCCTTTTTACGTCAGCAGATGTCACACAGTGTTTATACAAAAACTCAGCCTAAAACCCCAAACAGCAACCAATGCAGATGTAGAACCACGGTGGTTAGGAAAAGCTCCCTAGAAAGGCAGGAACCTAGGAAGAAACCTAGAGAGGAACCAGGCTCTGAGGGGTGGCCAGTCCTCTTCTGGCTGTACTGGGTAGAGAGGAACCAGGCTCTGAGGGGTGGCCAGTCCTCTTCTGGCTGTACTGGGTAGAGAGGAACCAGGCTCTGAGGGGTGGCCAGTCCTCTTCTGGCTGTACTGGGTAGAGAGGAACCAGGCTCTGAGGGGTGGCCAGTCCTCTTCTGGCTGTACTGGGTAGAGAGGAACCAGGCTCTGAAGGGTGGCCAGTCGTCTTCTGGCTGTGCCGTGCGGAAACTATAAGAGTACATGGGCCATTAAGGCCAGATCGTTCTTCAAGGTGTTCAAAACGTTCATAGATGACCAGCAGGGTCAAATAATAATAACAATCCTTTCAGTGCCAAAAATAAAACAATGCAAAGCTCATAACAAGGACTTGGGCTATGGGACACTGTTCTCTGTAGCTCTTTGCTAAGCATGGAGAAAATATACAATGCTGTGAAGGTGTTCGATTTAGAGAGAGAACGCAAAACTCACGCTGACTGCTTAGTTCTTAGAAGTGCCCTGCGGTGAAAAACACACATCTCTTCTGAGATGACCTGTTTTTAAGGAGAGTGGAAGGGGTAGCCTTGAAAAGGAGGGAACACAAATACAGGGTGGAAGAGCTGTGGGAATAAGATTCGATCCCTCACAAGCAGGGGATCGCACACACGTACCGATGGCAGCGGCCTTAACCACCCGACCAACCTCAGACAACCCCTATTACAGTTGTGAACAGTACGATTGCTAATAGCAAAATAAATGGATTTAGAGAAATGTCCAAAAGAACCGTGAGTAGTTTCACTCCTGTCTCTGTGGTCTCTCTGAGGGTTCTGCAGAACCTTGAGTAGTAACAATTGCTCCCAGTGCGCCGATGACGCAGAGGTCGATTAAGACTGATTCAGAGGGGTTGGGTTAAATACGGAAGACACATTTCAGTTGAATGCATTCAGTTGTGCAACTGCCTAGGTATCTCCCTTTACCTTTCCCTTTCACTCCATATTCAATCCAATCTAACTACTGTGCCTCACCTCCAGGGTTGGGGTCAATTCCATTTCAATTCCAATTAATTCAGGAAGTACACTGAAGTTCCAATTCCAATTCTCTTCAATGCTTAAGTTCAGGTAGACCTTTGCGCTTCAGCAAACAAAGGAGGGGTGTTCAACAACAATGACAAGAATCATGAGAAGGGCTTACCAAGAAACATTTCCAGCACTCAACAAAAAAAGAAGAGATTGATTTTGTTTAGCTCACTTTAATCCATTGTACAGGATGAGAAAAGGTGACTGACGTTTCGAAGTCAAGCTGATGTCTTCCTCAGATGCTTTCCAATTAGGGAAGTTGTCAATTGGAATTGACATTGGTTGACTTTCTGAATTGACTGGAATGTAAATGTTATTGACCCCAACCCTTCTCCCCTCCCCTTCTATCTCCACCCATATTCCTTGGCGTACACATCACTGACAAACTCAAATGGTCCACCCACGCAGACAGTGTGGTGAAGAAGGTGCAACAAATTTGGCTTAGCACCTAAAACCCTCACAAACTTTTACAAATGCACAATTGAGAGCATCCTGTCGGGCTGTATCACCGCCTGGTATGGCAACTGCACTTCCTGCAACCGCAGGGCTCTCCAGAGGGTGGTGCGGTCTGTCGAACGCATTACCGGGGGCAAACTACCCGCCCTCCAAGACACATACAGCACCCGATGTCACATTGAAGGCCAAAAAGATCATCAAGGACATCAACCACCAGAGCCACTGCCTGTTCACCCCGCTATCATCCAGAAGGCGAGGTCAGTACAGGTGCATCAAAGCTGGGACCGAGAGAATGAAAAACAGCTTCTATCTCAAGGCCATCAGACTGTTAAATAGCCATCACTAGCACATTAGAGGCTGCTGCCGCCTATTGAAATCACTGGCCACTTTAAGAAATGGAACACTAGTCACTTTAATAATGTTTACATATCTTGCACTACTCATCTCATATGTCTATGTATATACTGCATTATATTCTATAATATTCTACTGTATCTTAGTCCATGCCGCTCTGTCATTGCTTGTCCATATATGTATATATTCTTAAATCCCATTCCTTACTAGTTTTGTGTATATTGGGTATATGTTGTGAAATTGTTAGATATTACTTGTTAGATATTACTGCACTGCCGGAGCTAGAAGCACAAGCATTTCGCTACACCCACAATAACATCTGGTAAACACGTGTATGTGACAAATAACATTTGATTTGATTTGATCAGTCTAAATAAAGCCTGAAAAGTATGAAACTGCTAATTCTTTCTGAGGGATGACTCTTAGCATCTCGGCCTCCACATTGCAGGCGCTGTGTGGACTCATAAGAAACACACACAGCATGCACAATGAGGATGCAGGGAAACCCAATAACGAAGCAGCTCATTGGCGGATAGATGGATTGATCTGGTCATTTGATTGGACTATACTTATTATCAAGACTACTTGGTGTAGAAGTTGTGGTGTATTATTGCCATAGAAATGTTAGCTGTTAAAATCAGATCCAACAAAAATATCAAGGGGTTAGAAATCCAGGGATTAAAAACAGAGGTGTCATTGATGATTCATGTTTTCTTTTAAATCCACAATTTGAATCCCTCCACAGCCTCATAGAGGATCTAGATACTTTTTCTTATCTCTCTGGATTAAAACCAAATTATGATAAGTGTACTGTATTACGTATTGGATCACTAAAAAATACAACTTTTAAGCTGATCGAGCCCCTAAAAAAAATAGTTGTGGTGTGCTGGCTCTCTAACAAAGATGGCAACAAATTGTCTGACCGCTGAAGGGGTGCTCAGTCCCAATTGTTAAAGGAAGGTTCAGGATGGCAACTTTATTCCCTTCAATTAACTTTATTGCTGATATGTTTCATAGACAAGCTCCTTTCCTTTGTCAAAGCAATATGTGTGTTGCAAAACTGCTTTGATAAAGGTACACCGAAACGCATCAATAATCAATTTCATTGAAGGGAATTAAGCTGCAGTCCTGAACATTATTTTACACTGACAAAGATGACCTCCAGCGATTTTTGAACTTTTGCCGTTGAAAAGCAATATCCCAAGTATAAAATACAGTAAAGTAAACACACTAAAGGGTAAAAAATATGTTTTGAGCAAAATAGTGTTTCTTAGACACAACTGAAAACTTCAAGGAGAAGGGCATTCAAGGAATTGGTCTACTGGGAATCTGTGATGTCATCGGCCTCCCCCTTTGCTTGAGGAACAATAGAGGAGCGTTAGAGAACAAAAGAGGAAAGCCCCTCCCTCCCCACTTGTGATGTCATGACTTACCTGGACCACCTATTGAGATGTGTATTTTGGGTGAAAAGGAGACTGGAGTGACACTTTAATATAAGTAACTCTCCTACATCAATAAGATGGCAGTGGCTGTTCTGCAATCTGTCATTCTCTGATCTCTCTCCAAAGACAAGCAAGGCAAAAACTTTCAAACAAAATTTAGATTCTTAACGTTAAAGCTGCAATATGCAACTTTTTGAGTGGCCCGACCAAATTCACATAGAAATGTGAGTTATAGATCTGTCATTCTCATTGAAGCGGTAGATATGTGGGCTATTTCTATGCTTCCCGTTCCTAAGTTTAGTTTTTGCTTTCGGTGTTGTACATCAGCTTTAAACAGCTGAAAATACAATATTGTTGATTATTCAAAAGATATTTCACAGTGGTGTAGATGGTACAATGATTCTCTACAAAATGCTTGTTTTGTCACATAACCTGAAATTAGACTGTTAGAATTTTTTGTAAACAAGAAAATCGTGGAGCGATTTCTGCATATTGCACCTTTAAGAAAAGGAAAAACTTTTTTTTGTTTTTTTTCTCCCACAAAATGTAAATCCCAGTGCAGCTGGCTGGCCTGCTCTTTCTCTTCACTAATGATGCCAGTGTGTGTTCAGTATTCAGTCTGTTGCCTGTAGAATATACTATCCTGTTCATTGATGATAGGCCCTGCTTTACTGAAGTTGTGAGACATTGCTATTTTATTTGTCATTTAGCAGACGCTCTTATCCAGAGCGACTTTCAGGAGCAATTTGGGTTAAGTGCCTTGCTCAAGGGCACATCGACAGATTTTTCACCTAGTCGGCTCAGGGATTAGAACCAGCGACCTTTCAGTTACTGGCACTACACTCTTAACCATTAAGCTACCTGCCGCCAGTCATGCTAGCCTAGAAATTGCGAAATACAGCATTCCATTGCGAGATACAGCCTTTGATTGCCGATAGATAAGCCTGGTGCACGGTTCTGACTCAGTCTGCCTGGTGGCCGACCTGCCTATGCTGTGCCCCTCCCCCCACTCTCTCTGTCCCTCGCTAGCTCGCTATGAAAGATGCAAGTGTGTGTGTTCTTGGAAGTACGGCAAATTATCAGTCTCCTTCATTCCAAAAATACCAGGGGTTGCATTAGCTTTCAGAAATCAGCATTTTCAAAAAGACCAGAAAGAATCTGTGTTTTAAACCATTTCACCTGCGTTTCATATTGAAAGTCAACAATGTTTTTTTTGCTTCAATAGAGTGACAAGGGACTATATATTTTCTTCACACAAAATACATTAATGCAACACATTAGCCAGAAAATAATTTTACATCAAGATGAGAACAGAAGTGCAACACTATTTGAATAGCAGCCACAAATAAGTAAATTAGCTTACAATGAAAAAACAAGGTATTTTTTGCAAAAACAATGCATTTTAACATGCTACTGGAGAAAAACAACACTGGAGGAAAGATGGCACTGTAGCTCAATTGGTAGAGCATGGCGCTTGTAACGCCAGGGTAGTGGGTTCGATCCCCGGGACCATCCATACGTAAAAATGTATGCACACATGGCTGTAAGTTGCTTTGGATAAAGGCGTCTGCTAAATGGCATATTATTATTAGAAAAGGAGCTTACACATCTGTCAGAGCTGTCTGGTGAGCCAATGAGAGCCAAGATATTTCATCCTAGTGGAGAAGTGCAACTGAAGCACGAAATTAGTCCTTTTACATTCATGATTTGGCGCGAACCCTGACTGAAGTCAAGCAGAATTTACAATAAGAAGCATTTTAGCAAGATATTTTCTCTGCGTTTTATATTTCCTTTTTTTTCGTGAAAAATGCAGAATCCTGCGTTAACGCTGGAAACCACTGAAATACTGAAATCTTAGGAGTCGATTCCTAGCGGAATATGTTTTTTCTTTCTACTAAATAAGTCACGTATTTAACAAACTTTAAAGTACTTTTTTTAGGAGAGAGAGATTATTTGATTGACATTTTTTGCTCGCCTAGTGATGGACGTTGGTACCGCTTCAGAAGCAGCATTCCTTTACAGTAAAGTTTAGTGGAGCTTCAAAACTATCCCCAGAGAAGGTTTTGTGTTGTACCCTTACAGACAAACGAACAAGGGTATATGACTGCGGTAGATTTGACTTCAAGCCCTAGGGGTCATACATAAGTAATAAGACCATTATTCTGCATTGTGAATTGACGTGGAATTAGATTATCTTTTCTTATAGTTTTAACGGAAAACCAAGAAAAAAACAATTGCAGTTTAGCCTTAAACTAATCAAAATTGTCCAGTTGTCACATCCCTACATCTCATAGTCCACT
The DNA here is from genome assembly GCF_020615455.1 of Coregonus clupeaformis. Classification (NCBI taxonomy): domain Eukaryota; kingdom Metazoa; phylum Chordata; class Actinopteri; order Salmoniformes; family Salmonidae; genus Coregonus; species Coregonus clupeaformis. The sequence goes on from NC_059218.1 coordinate 50,554,056, forward strand.
AAAGAATAATTATCAAAGACCATTGAACACTTTTAGTGAATAGAGAACCACTTAATACCCTTGACCAATCACATCCCTCAGATGGTAATAGCTGTTCTGTAGTGATCACAGTACCAACCAGGTCCACTTCCTGTGGCTGGACTTGGCTTCAGATACAACATCACTAAAACCCACAACCTGACTGTACTGTATTGTATTTAACTGTACTGTATTGTATTTTACTGTATTGTACTGTACTGTATTTTATTGTATTGTATTGTACTGTGTTTATTGTACTGTATTGTAATGTCCTGTATTATACTGTATTGTACTATATTTTATTGTACTGTATTGTACTCTATTTTATTGTACTGTATTGTACTGTTTTATATTGCATTGTACTGTATTGTATTGTATTGCATTGTACTGTATTTTACTGTATTGTACAGTATTGTATTGTAATGTACTGTATTGTACTGTACTGTACTGTACTGTACTGTATTTTATTGTACTGTATTTTACTGTATTGTACTGTATTGTATTGTACTGTATTGGATTGTACTGTATTGTACTGTATTTTACTGTACTGTGTTTATTGTATTGTACTGTACTGTTCTCATACTAATAACCATATATCAGAAAGGACGGGAGTGCCTTAACAAAGACGAGAGCTGGCTGTTTTAGATAAACTGAACGAACGCAACATGCAACAATATCAACGATTTTACTGAGTTAAAATTCATATAAGGAAATCAGTCAATTGAAATAAATACATTAGGCCCTAATCTATGGATTTCACATGACTGGGCAGGGGCGCAACTATGGGTGGGCCTGGGAGGGCATAGGCCCACCCACTTCGGAGCCAGGCCCAGCAAATCAGAATAAGTTTTTCCCCACAAAAGGGCTTTATAACAGACAGAAATACTCCTCAGTTTCATCAGCTGTCCTGGGCTGTCGTGGTTACACGTGGTCTGCGGTTGTGTGGCCAGTTGGACGTACTGCCAAATTCTCTAAAACAACATGTTATGTTAGAGAAATGAACATTCAGTTCTCTGGCAACAGCTCTGGTGGACATTCCTGCAGTCAGCATCCCCAAAACTTGAGACACCTGTGGCATTGTGTTGTGTGACAAAACTGCACATTTTAGAGTGGCCTTTTATTGTCCCCAACACAAGGTGCACCTGTGTAATGATCACGCTGTTTAATCAGCTTCGTGATATGCCAAACCTGTCAGGTGGATGGATTGTCTTGGCAAAAGATAAATGCTCACTAACAGGGATGTAAACAAATTTGTGCACAAAATTTGAGAGAAATATGCTGTTTGTACGTATGGAAAATGTCAGTGATTTTTTATTTCAGCTTATGAAACATGGGACCAACACTTTACATGTTGCGTTTATATTTTTGTTCAGTATATTTAGCAGTAAACTAGCGTAACTTGCACACACAAGTGAGCACACACACACTATGTTGTACGCACGGACTTAAAGCTGCAATCTGCAGTTCAAAGAATAACAAAGTGGGATCCCCGCCACTTTTTTTTTGTAAACAGCTGAGAGATGGGGCTGGAGAAATGTAACCACTCTCAAATGTATAGACAGATCTATGGATGCAAGGACTGACCCTCCATGAGATCAAATTATATTTTTAACCATGTTTTGATGCTATATAGAACACAGTGGCCTCCATCAATCTTATATAGAATAAGTTTGAAACCACCAAGACTTCCTAGAGCTGGACGCCCAGCCAAACTGAGCAATCGGGGGAGAAGGGCCTTGGTCAGGGAGGTGACCAAGAACCCAATGGTCACTCTGACAGAGCTCCAGAGTTCCTCTGTAGAGATGGGAGAACCTTCCAGAAGGACAACCATCTCTGCCAATCAGGCCTTTATGGTAGAGTGGCCAGAAAGAGGCCATGACAGCCCTCCTGGAGTTTGCCAAAAGGCACCTAAACGACTCTCAGACCATGACAAACAAGATTATCTGGTCTGATGAAACCAAGATTGAACTCTTTGGCCTGAATGCCAAGCGTCACGTCTGGAGGAAACCTGGCACCATCCCTACGGTGAAGCATGGTGGTGGCAGCATCATGCTGTGGGGATGTTTTTCAGAGGCAGGGACTGGGAGACAAGTCAGGATCGAAGGAAAGATGAACGGCTCAAAGTACAGAGAGATCCTTGATGAAAACCTGCTCCAGAGCGCTCAGGACCTCAGACTGGGGAAAAGGTACACCTTCCAACAGGACAATGACCCTAAGCACACAGCCAAACCCCTTGGGTGACCCAGCCAGAGCCCGGACTTGAACCCGATCAAACATCTCTGGAGAGACCTGAAAATAGCTGTGCAGCGACGCTCCCCAGCCAACCTGACAGAGCTTGAGAGGATTTGCAGAGAAGAATGGGAGAAACTCCCCCAATACAGGTGTGCCAAGCTTGTAGCGCCATACCCAAGAAGACTTGAGGCTGTAATCGCTGCCAAAGGTGATTCAACAACATACTGAGTAAAGGGTCTGAATACTTACAGTGGGGAGAACAAGTATTTGATACACTGCCGATTTTGCAGGTTTTCCTACTTACAAATCATGTAGAGGTCTGTAATTTTTTATCATAGGTACACTTCAACTGTGAGAGACGGAATCTAACACAAAAATTCAGAAAATCACATTGTATGATTTTTAAGTAATTAATTTGCATTTTATTGCATGACATAAGTATTTGATCACCTACCAACCAGTAAGAATTCCGGCTCTCACGGACCTGTTCTCCACTCATTACCTGTATTACCTGCACCTGTTTGAACTCGTTACCTGTATAAAAGACACCTGTCCACACACTCAATCAAACAGACTCCAACCTCTCCACAATGGCCAAGACCAGAGAGCTGTGTAAGGACATCAGGGATAAAATTGTAGACCTGCACAAGGCTGGGATGGGCTACAGGACAATAGGCAAGCAGCTTGGTGAGAAGGCAACAACTGTTGCCGCAATTATTAGAAAATGGAAGAACTTCAAGATGACGGTCAATCACCCTCGGTCTGGGGATCTATGCAAGATCTCACCTCGTGGGGCATCAATGATCATGAGGAAGGTGAGGGATCAGCCCAGAACTACACGGCAGGACCAGGTCAATGACTTGAAGAGAGCTGGGACCACAGTCTCAAAGAAAACCATTAGTAACACACTACACCGTCATGGATTAAAATCCTGCAGCGCACGCAAGGTCCCCCTGCTCAAGCCAGCGCATGTCCAGTCCCGTCTGAAGTTTGCCAATGACCATCTGGATGATCCAGAGGAGGAATGGGAGAAGGTCATGTGGTCTGATGAGACAAAAATAGAGCTTTTTTAATCCATTTTAGAATAAGGCTGCACCGTAACAAAATGTGGAAAAAGTCAAGGGGTCTGAGTACTTTCTGAATGATAATATAATTCATTTAAAAGTCACAAAAATGTTTTTAGACATTAAATTATTGTGTGGAATCAAACTCTACGCAGAACCCGTGTCCTGAATACTGCTCTCCCCACCGAAACGTAGGTTTAGCCCCTGCTCCATCCCTTCAATCTCTTTCTGTATCCGCGTCATTTCATAACTGTCTCAATGAACGTATCTGTATCCGCGTCATTTCATAACTGTCTCAA